>NC_092875.1:222939635-223239635 GCF_028372415.1 Notamacropus eugenii
TTGAAACAAAGAAAGTAAAAGGACCAGATTCTAAGACATGGGGCAAGTTGAAATCAAATATCTGAGTAACTAGAAATGTGTGCTGAGTAAAGCAGGATTGGAGGTGAAACTTGAGCAAGTTCAGAGAAAAGAAAGAAATTAGTAATGAAGATTCATTTACATGGCATTTTATAACAGCTCAATGAAGTAGGTAGTAAAATTATCACTACCCTTGTTTTGAAAATAAGACAACTAAAGTTTTGAGATTTCACAGGTAGCAAATGCATCAGGATTTAAATGCAGGTTGCCTATTTCCAAGATCGACACTTTGCTCCCTATACCATATCGTGCAAAGGCACATATCTGTCCTTGCTTTCCTTTTAGTAAATATATATGGTGTGACACCTAGTATCTCTCTCATATCTTAGAGTCAGGGATATGCTAGTAATTGTTTAACAGCTATCTTTCTGGGTCAGGGTGGAGTGAACATACTTTTAAATTTAAACTGTTTTATTGACATTGTCTCCATCACTTTTTTGTCTAGACAATAAAGCAACAATAACAACAATAAACGAGTCTAATGTTGTAGCACATGTCAATTTCCTAAGTCTAAATGCTTGCAGGGAAAATTCAGCAATTGATCCTGGCAGGGTCGCCTGGCTTTAGCAAAGCCATACTTAAAGGAAATAATAGTTGGAATGAGCAACCAGGTAAGCATAAAGTAGGAAACATCAACAGTGAGAAGACTCTGCTATGATATTGACTATAATAATGTATAATAATACATATAATATAATATGTAATAGGCAATTCAAGAAATGTCTCCACAATTCTAATTGTTACAGAGAATTAACACTTACCTGCCCTGTTCTTTCCTTATTGTCATTTTTCTGATGAAATGATGACTTTGAAGTAGGCCTAAAAGGCTATAGGGGCAGCAAAAGGGTTCAATGGACAGAGTACTGGGCCTAGGATCAGGAAAACTTGAGTTCAAATCTGACTTCAGACACTAACATGTGTGTGACCCTGGGTAAGTTGTTTAACTCTGATTGCCTAATTTTTCTCATCTGGAAAATAAGCTGAAGAAGGAAATGCAAACCACTTCAGTATCTTCGCCAAGAAAACTCCCAAAAGAGTAATGAAGAGTCAGAGTCAAATGAACAACAACAAAAGGCTTACAATACATCCTTGAATGAGTTCAGAGTTTTGTTAAGACCTTAAGTACTTGACGCACAATAAATCTGAATATCTTAAGCTTCTCCTAAAACAATCTCAGTTTTCTAGAAATCTCTACTTTGAAATAAAATGCAATTTAAAAACCCTTTTCAAAACATTTATCTCCTACATACACATGCAAATTATACATGACATTACTGCCAATGAGATTGTAGAGGTAGTACTGTCCAATAATATGCTTACTGTTTCTATGAAGTGATTAAATGTCTGTGTGTGTCTGTGTGTGTCTGTGTGTACACAGACACACACATGCTTATCTAAGTTAAGTGTCATGTAAGATATCCCGTGTTGAGTTCAAGAAAAAGAATTCCCTATAGTAAATGTCACTAACACAGTTTGCAATATAGACTGAATCCGATCATAGAAAATTACAAAGATGTATTAGTGAAATCTATAGTAGTGTAAGGAATTGGGACTTTAATTGAGACTTGAAGGAATCTTGGGAAACTAGAAGACAGAAAAGAAGAGCATTTCAGGCACGGGAGACAACTGGTGAAAATACTCTGTTTGGAGATGTCTTATGTGAGAAACAACAAAGTGGCCAGTGTCACTGGACCTTAAAGTAGGTGAATGGAGGTAATATGAAAGAATACTGGAAAGGTGGGAGAGGTCAGGTTATTGGGAGGACTTTATTTTAATATTTTATACCGTTTTTCTTTTTATTGTTTTATGTTTTTTCAACATTCACTTCCACAGGATTTTGAGTTCCACATTTTCTTCCCATCTCTCCCCTCCCTCCACTCCAAGAGAGCTTAAATTCTGATTATGCCTTCCCCCAATCTGCCCTCTTTTCTAGCAACCCTCTCCCCTTCTCTCATATCTTTCCCTTCTATTTTCCCATAGGGCAAGATAGATTTCTACACCCATTGCCTGAATGTCTTATTTCCCAGTTGCATGTGAAAATAATTTTTAACATTCATTTTTAAAACTTTGAGATTCACATTTTCTCCCTTCCTCTCTCCCCTCCTGCCATCATCAAGAAGGCAAGAAATTTGATGTAGGTTATACCTGTGTAGTCATGCAAAACATTTCTATAACAGTCATGTTGTGAAAGGCTGTAGTTCCCTCCATCTTGTCCCACCCTCCATTTATTGTTTTCTCTACTTTGACCCGTCCCTCCTCAAAAGCGTTTGCTTCAAATTACCCTCTCCCCTAATCTGCCTCCCCTTCTACCATCCCCTCTCTTTCCTCCTTTCCTCCTACTACCCTGTAGGGTAAGGTAGATCCCCGTACCCAATTGAATGTGTATGTTATTCTCTCCTTAAGCCAAATGCAATGAGAGTAAAGTTCACTCATTCCTACTCACCTCCTCCCTCTTCCCCTCCATTTTAAAAGTTCTTTCTTGCCTCTTTTATGTGAGATGATTTACCGCATTCTGCTTCTCCATTTCTTCTGCTCCTAGTAGATTCCTCTCTCAGCCTTTAATTTTATTATTTAGATATCATTCTTTCATATTCAACTCATCCTGTGCCTTCTATCTCTGTCTCTTGCTATCTATCTATCTATCTATCTATCTATCTATCTATCTATCTATCTATATACACACACACATATGTATATATACACACACATATATATATACTTATGCATGTGTACACACATATATACATATACACACATATGTATGTACATTATATATATATATATATATATATACATATATATGTATATACATTCCCTCCAACTATCTTAATACTGAGAAAACTCCCATGAGTTACAAATATTATCTTTCCATGTAGGAATATAAACAGTTAAAATTTAATAAGTCCCTTATGATTTCTCTTTCCTGTTTATCTTCTCATGCTTCTATTGATTCTTGTATTTGAAAGTCAAATTTTTATATTAAGCTCTGATTTTTTCATCAAGAATGTGTGAAAGTCCTCTATTTCATTGAATTTCCATTTTTTCTCCAGAAAGATTATGCTCAATTTTACTGGGTGAGTTATTCTTGGTTTTAATCGTATCTCCTTTGACATCTGGAATATCATATCCTAAGCCATTCAATCATTTAATGTAGAAACTTCTAGATCTTTTGTGATCCTGATTGAATTTCCACAATACTCAAATGGTTTCTTTTTGGCTGCTTGCAATGTTTTCTCCTTGACCTGGGAACTCTGAAATTTTGCTACAGTATCCTAGGAATTTTTCTTTTGGGATCTTTTTCAGGAGGTGATAAATGTATTCTTTCCATTTCTATCTTACCTTCTGGTTCTAGAATATCAGGGAAGTTTTACTTGATAATTCCTTGAAAGAAGATGGCTAGGCACTTTTTGTGATCATGGCTTTCAGATAGTCCAATAAATTTTAAATTACCTCTCCTATATCTATTTGCTACATCAGTTTGTTTTTCCAATAAGATATTTCACATTGTCTTCTATTTTTTCATTCTTTTTGTTTTGTTTTACAATTTCTTGATTTCTCATAAAGTCATTAAGTGCCATTTGCTCCATTCTAATTTTTAGAGAATCATTTTTGCAGTGAGCTTTTGGAGTTCCTTTTCTATTTGGCCAATTCTTCTTTTTAAGGAATTCTTCTCCTCATTGGTTTTTTCGGACCTTTTTTGCCATTTGGGTTAGTCTATTTCTTAATGTGTTATTTTCTTCAGCATTTTTAGTGGACTCCTTTAGCCAATTGATGACTCAGTTTTCATGATTTTCTTGCATCACTCTCATTTCTCTTCCCAATTTTTCCTCTACTTCTATTACTTGATTTTCAAAATTATTTTTGAGCTCTTCCATGGCCTGTAACAAATTCATAGTTTTCTTGGAGGTCTTTGCTATAGGATCTTTGACTTTGTAATCTTCTTCTGGTTGTATATTTTGATCTTCCTTGTCACCAAAGTAAGATTCCAAAGTCTGATTTTTTTTTTCTTACTCTCTACTCATATTCTAGCCAATTAGTTGATTTTTGAGCTGGTGTATAGATGTGCCATCCCAAGCTTCTGGGGTTTTGGGCAGCTATTTTCAGAGATAATTCTAGGGATCTGTAAATTTTCAGTTATTCCAAGTTAGTATGATCAAAGGAGAGGTGCTTACTTCTCTCCTGGCCTGTGCTCTGCTCTGAGGGACCAAAAGCATTCTTTTCTGTCTTGGAACTGTGAGGAGGATTCCGTCTCCACTACAGCCACATGTTCTGTCAAGCCAGTGCTCCTTCTTCCCCCAGAACTGCCTCCCAGAACTGTGACTCCGATACCAGCATGGGCAAAGCAAGAGAATCCTGTCTCAGAGCCAGCAAAGAGATCCCCTCTGATCAGCTGCTCAATTCCCCCTTCCCCCACTGTCTATGGGAAAAGAGCTTTGGAAGCAGCCACTGCTGCTTCTGCCTCTGCTACCTTAGTGGCTCAGCCAGACCTTGCTCCTTTCTCATCCATGTCTGACAGTCCCTTCCTACTGATGTTGTAAGTTGTCTTGGCATTTGTGGGTTGAGAAGTCTGGAAACAATGATTTAGTGCCCTGATCTCTGCTCCAGATTTTCTGGGGACCCTATCTGTCAGCATAGCCCACACTAGACTGTGTTCCTCCATCAGCCTGGTGCAAGAGACCTTTCTTGTAGAAGTTTCAGGTAGTCTCCACCTGGAAATTTGTTTCAGTCTGTAATTTTGTGGGTTCTGCTGCTCTAGAATTTGTTTAGAGAGTTTTTTGCAGGTATTTATAAGGGTTTAGGGGACAGCCCAAGCAAATCCCTGCTTTTAATCTGCTGCCTTGGATCTACCCCAATAGGAAGGACTTTTAAAACCAGGGGATTTTATATTTAATACTGGTAACAAGAGGGAGTCACTGGAATTTATTAGGATGACATGATCAGACTTGCTTAGGTAGCTCAATTTGAAAGCAAAAATGGAAGATGGAATGTAATAGAGAGAAACTAGAGACAGAAAGACCAACCAGCAGGCCACTGCAATGGCCCAGGTATAAGGGTTTGATGCCAGGAAGATGATAATGTCATAGGAGGGTGGGAGCACTTAAAAATGTCAATTAAAAATACTTTTCATGATTATACATTAAGTTAATAGATTACCAACATATGCTTTGTTTTGAAGAGAAAGAGGGACCTTCCATCATTTATTTCCAGAAGCAGGTTCACCAAGCCTTCATAGGGCTATTCAGAAAGTAGAGCACATTGTGAATATTCCTCAGTCTTGGGGTTCTCATTGTCTAGTTAATCCATTACATACACACACACACACACACATACATTAAACAAACACATTTGTTGTTCAGTAGTTTTCAATAATGTCTAAGTCCTCTTGACCCCATTTGAGGTTTATTTGTCAAAGATACTGGAGTAGTTTGCCATTTCCTTCCCTGAAATTTGTCTACACATATAACTCCTATTATATAACTCCTATTATTAAGTGTTCATCATCACTTTGTACTTAAAAAATGCTAAAGAAAATCTTGCTTCTCTCTAAATTAAATATGTCAAAGTAAACAAGATCTATGCATGTGTTAAAATTATGACCTGAATTATAGTTTTTAATATAATTTTAATAGAAACTTATAAATCTAAATTAATGCTTACGAAATATGACATGTTTCATGTATAAAGGAATAAATAAATGCACTTCTTCCAAATAATACAATATCATTTGTATTGACAACCAGTTTAATTCTGATTTCCTGTTGATGATACTTGATAGCATAGTGGAGCTGTTTTAAAAACTATTTTTTCCTCTAAAATTGTAAAAAATGTGTTTTATAACAAATTCTTCCATTTTATTTTGTTAGGAAATAAAGTCGTGAAGGCCATGGAAAGTTTAATAATTTATGTTTTATCTTAATAAACTTATTAGTTTGAATGTTTTTAAAAATTCAAATTGGTATTTAGTTATTTTTGTCATTCTTTTAAAAATTTTGAGTTCTAAATTTTCTCTCATTCTCGCCTGTTCCTCACACACCAAGAAGACAAGAGATATGCTATCAGTTACAAAATGTAAAATCATGCAAAACATATTTCCATATTATCCAAATTTTTTAAAAAGCAAGAAAATGAAAGAAAATGAGACAATTGTACTTCAATTTGAACTCAGAGTTTATCAGTTCCCTCACTGGAAGCATACAGCACGTTTTCCACAGTTGTTCACAGCTGATCATCATTATAACATTGCTGTTATAATGTACAATGATGTCCTGGTTTTTCTCACTTCACTTTGCATCAGTTCTTAAAAGTCTTGACATGTTTTTCTCAAACCCTCCCTTCCCTATCATTTCTTAAATCACAAGAGAGTATTCCATCACAATCATAAGTCATTGTATTTGTTACTAAAACTTGTTTGTTGAATTAAGTGGAGATCAGAGTCTTGAAAAGTGTTTTCTTCAAGAATATTATAAGGATTTTAATTACAAAAAAGTTTTTAAGTTTTTGAGATGCTGTAAGATACTGGCTTAGTGAGCAAAGATGGTTCAAGATCAAATAGGAACAGGATCTTCTTTAAATTGAAATGTTTCCACAGATTTATGTTCTCTCCAAGTTTCAGTTAAGCAGTTAATTAAGATCAGATCTAAAGGTGCCCTTCCAACCTCCCACCCCAATAAAAAGGAGGAAACTTCTAATTGCTTTGTATTTCACAAAATCTTTTCCAAATAATAAGACTCAATAATCATTGTTGGAAGACACAAGGATAGCTATGAAGGAGAATAGAAAGACCATTTGCCAGGGAGTTAGCAGACATATATATTAGTATTAGACGTAGAGTTTTCATTGCCAATGATTATTAATAGTTCATCAGTAATGTTTCATTCTTACATAAGTTTGTATGTTCTTTTCAGGTTCAAGAGTGCAAATCAGAGCCAACCTTGGATCCACAGTACAGTTGACTTGTTTATAAAGTATGTTCATACTTTATTTAAACCTAAATAAGGCTCATTTGATTCACAAATGTGTAATGTTTATCTGGAAAAGGGTCAATTTCTACACATAGGATTTAACAGACATTTCCTTTTATATCTTTTTTTTTTTTTTAAATCCCCATGCTCTTTCTGTTACAGACTTTGCACTTTGCCTTCCTATCAATTGCATGGAGTCTTAGACCTAAAAGGGACCTTAGTGACTTTTTAGTACTACCAATTCATTAATGCACTCTCTATACCATTACAGAGATATCACTAATACAGGTCTCAGTATGAATTATTTCTTGCTGTAGAAAAGCTACTGCTCAAATGGCAAATAGTCCATTTGGGGACATACAAAATATTGCAAAGATTTCCTTTATATTTACCTGAAATTTGCCTCCCTTTGATTTTCCTTCAACATCCAAGTTTTGTCTTCTCTTTTCCTCAGCTACATAATCTAAACCCTTTTCCAAATATTTTTTCAATTATTTAAAAAGTACTGTAGTACTCCCACCCCCACCTGTTTTTTTTTTTCCCCTGTAAACTAAATATGCCTAATGTAAGCAAAGATGTATTTGATGAAGGGTGGGGAGAAGAATAAGACAAACATTCACCTCAGATGAATATTCAATCAGTCCACTGAATATTTACTAAGTACTTATTATATGCATGAAAGGTATTCAAGCACAAAGAATTAAATAATACCTCTTCACAATTATTTTAGTTTAAATTCTAATGGAGGGGATAAGTACATATGAAACATATAGAACATATGAATATTTGTATATATTGTATACATTCATAATCTGCATGTGTGTATGTTCATACATGTGTGCACATGTGCGCATATATATGTGTGTATGCATGTATGCATGTATGTATGTATGTACAAATTTAGAAAATAGCTTTATTAAACATTGGGCACACTGACTATACCTAGTAAGGAAGAAGGAGGTTAGTTTTATACTACCCTCACCATCAGTATACCCTAATCAGAACAGTCCTTCCTTTATTGCATTTTAGCGCTTCTTGGGAAAAAATGGGGACTTAGACGATCCAAGAGGGTTTGATGGTATAGAGTTTTGTTTGTTTGTTTGTTTTCTCACTCAAATCCCATGGTGCTCTATTATATAGGCAAGAGTATTCAACCAATAAATAGGAGGAGATAAAAATCTTCCTCACTTTCATTTAGTTTACCATACTAAAGGAATAAGTTGGGAGTTTTTGTTGCTGACCTGGAAACCTGCAGAAATTTCTCTTCGTTGGTAAGAGGAAAAATATATATATTTTAAATGATATAATCAATAAACTATTTCCTTCAGTTTAACAGATATTCACTGAGTGCTTACTAGGTGCTAAAAGCCCTGTGCTCATTCTTGAGAGGATAAAAAAAGAAGAATAGCTGAAGGAAGTATCAAAAATTAAGACAGTGTTTCTAAGTTGAGAGTAGATATAGCAACTATGAAAGTTATCATTTTTATTGGTAGTCCTAAACAAATTTGAAGTTAGATCTTCAAATCCTATATTGTTTTCAATATTTTACCTGGTCATTTGTAACGAAACCCTGTTAATGGGACAGGATAATAATAATACTGTCATTTTGCTTTGAGAGCAGAACAATGTATTATACTTTGCCTTCTCTTCTTCCTTCCTTCCTTCCTTCCTTCCTTCCTTCCTTCCTTCCTTCCTTCCTTCCTTCCTTCCTTCCTTCCTTCCTTCCTTCCTTCCTTCTTTTCTTCTTGTTAAGGTCTGTTTAGCACAAGATTGTGTTACTTTCAATACATAACATGAGGCTGGCAGAAGAGTTTTGGTGAATCTAGAGGAAAAAAGCAATAAAACATTCATAATTAATGAGCAGAATAGGTTTCCTATTAGAAAACAATTCCAGTATTTTATTTCATAGAAACAAGCAATAATGTGAGTTATCATTTGAAAAATACTGACCACTTTCTTGTCTTGTTTAGTTCAACATTATGAGAGACCCAAAGATGGAAATCATTTTTAGCGCAACAGAAAAATAAATGATATTATAAATGAAGTTCAAGTAAATCTTTAGCTATATGCATGGTTGATAAGTCTTCTGTTGCCAGTACCATTATTCTCCATTAGTATTCTTCTTTTCACTCCATCCTTTTGTCTCCAATGTTAATATGAATTTACCAAAAATAACATAATAGGCACATTATTTGTATATGAACTAGACACTTCTGGACATATAGAAAAAATGTTAACTTTAGAATAACTTAGCATTAGTAAACTGATCCCAGTCATTATGAAGTCTGCAGAGGGGGGGTGCAGGTGTCTACTTCCATTCTTTTATATTGTTCACTATATTTAAAAATTATCTCCACAAATCAACTTTCTCATTTTAGAACAACAAAAAAAAAATGATCACTTGTCTGTTGCCAGTTTTCTGTACTTAAATTAGTGATATTAGCTTCAGAATGCAATGCACTTCATAGGACATGATAATTTTCCACTTCAAAATTACTATAAATTTTAGCAATTTAATGAACAATTAATGTGACTTTATAAATGCAAATTTATTCAAATTATATTCTACTTAAGTTAATTTTTTAATTGAGGAAATTGTGATAGAGAGGAAGAAATATTTATTATGCAACTTAGAGTACATTTAGAATTAAATTAGTGAAAATAACTCTTTATGTCCTAGTACCATTGTCTAGTCACTTCCTGTGATTATTTACATAAGACCTTCAAGATTTCCAAAATCTTGAAAGACATTCAAAATAATCCAATTCAACTGTCTCATTTTAAAGATAAGAAAATGGACATACAGAGAGATTAAGTGCTTTTCCTTCGTACTACTTTATCTTTTAAAATTAGATTCTTTCTTACTGTACTTTGGGGATATGGACTAGATTTATATTTTCATAAAGGACTCCAAGTTCCAATACTTTTGCTAACACAGGTCAGCATTTTTTCTGCAACTTACAGTTTTAAAGAGTTTTATGGTACACCAAGAATTGAAATGACTTGACCATGATCACACAACCTGTATGCATTAGAGGTAGTACTTGAATCCAGATGTTCTTCAACTCTCTATCCAGTTCTCTATCAACTAATTCATGTATTTGAATTAACAAAATGCCATCTCTCCAATGAATCTTTTGTTATAATGCAATCCATCCGCAAAGCAGGCATTCCTACAGGAGATTGAGCGTATGTTTGATAGACTGCTATGATAGTCTGCTTGGTCATGACATTAACAGAAAGCACAGAAGGAACTAGTAAACAGATAAGGAATGAAGTGGAAGGGCTTACTGAGTAGAGTCAGGTGAGCAGAGAAGTGGAAAGGGATGCTGTTTTTTTTAAACTAATACTTTCTACAATTACATGTTAAAATAAGTTTTAATATTTAAAAAATAATTAAAATAATCTATTTTACATTTTATGACGCTCTCTATCTCTTGTTTGGTCCTACACTCTTCCCTTATCCATATATCTGATAGGTAAGCTACTGCTTGCTCTCCTAATTTGTTTATGGTTTCACCCCTTACTTGTAAATCATGTGCCTTTTTTGACTTTGTCTTGGCATACAGTGTGAAATGTTGGCCTTTACCTAGTTTCTACTATACTGTTTTCTAGTTTTCCCAACAGGATTTGACTTTTCATTCTGGAGACTTAGATCTTCGGGTTTAGCATATACTGGAATACTATGATCATTTACTATAATGTATTGAGTACCTAATCTATTCCACTGATCTATACTGCTTTTTAAAAACAAGGGCTTTAGGTGTTATTCATACACTTGATGTATTGATAATCATTGTTCTCTTTCTTGAAAATATCTAGCTTCTATTATCCTATAAATTCCTTAAAACATGTTGAAACTTATGTAAGCATATACATGCATAGATACACATGTGTATGTATTTGTGTATAAATATTTGCATGGGTATTTCTATGTCTATATATTTAAGCTGACAAATATGTTCAACTATTTTACACAAACTTGAAAAGCATTAAAATAGCTTGAAAATAACTTGAATTACTTTCATTTTCCCCCCAAAGAGCAATTTTGATATATGGTTTCTAATAGTATTCCATTACACATAATTAAAGCTTATTGACGTTTTATTAATAAAAAAAGATTTTAGCTTGGAGACAATATAAAAAGTTTCATCAAACATATGGACACAATGTAGATTTTATACTTAGAACAATTCCTTTTTTTTTTCTTTTTTCACTTTTTTAATTTTTTTTAAATTGAATTTATTTATTTAACTTTTAACATTCCTTTTCACAAATTTTGGGTTACAAATTTTGTCCCATTTTTCCCCTCCCTCCCCCCCAAACACCAAGCATTCTAATTGCCCCTATGACCAATCTGCTCTCTCTTCTATCATCCCTCTCTGCCCTTGTCTCTGTCTTCTCTTTTGTCCTGTAGGGCCAGATAGCTTTCTATACCCCTTTACCTGTATTTCTTATTTCCTAGTGGCAAGAACATTACTCGACAGTTGATCCTAACACTTTGAGTTTCAACTTCTTTACCTCCCTCCCTCTCCACCCCTTCCCTTTGGAAGGCAAGCAATTCAATATAGGCCAAATCTGTGTAGTTTTGCAAATGACTTCCATAATAGTTGTGTTGTATAGGACTAACTATATTTCCCTCCATCCTATCCTGTCCCCCATTACTTCTATTCTCTTTTGATCCTATCCCTCCCCATGAGTGTCGACCTCAAATTGCACCCTCCTCCCCATGCCCTCCCTTCTATCATCCCCCCCCACCCTGCTTATCTCCTTATCCCCCACTTTCCTGTATTGTAAGATAGGTTTTCATACCAAAATGAGTGTGCATTTTATTCTTTCCTTTAGTGGAATGTGATGAGAGTAGACTTCATGTTTTTCTCTCACCTCCCCTCTTTATCCCTCCACTAATGAGTCTTTTGCTTGCCTCTTTTATGAGAGATAATTTGCCCCATTCAATTTCTCCCTTTCTCCTCCCAATATATTTCTCTCTCACTGCTTGATTTCATTTTTTTTTAAGATATGATCCCATCCTCTTCAATTCACTCTGTGCACTCTGTCTCTATGTGTGTGTGTGTGCATGTGTGTGTGTGTAATCCCACCCAGTACCCAGATACTGAATAGTTTCAAGAGTTACAAATATTGTCTTTCCATATAGGAATGTAAACAGTTCAACTTTAGTAAGTCCCTTATGACTTCTCTTTGCTGTTCACCTTTTCATGGTTCTCTTCATTCTTGTGTTTGAAAGTCAAATTTTCTTTTCAGCTCTGGTCTTTTCATCAAGAATACTTGAAAATCCTCTATTTCATTGAAAGACCAATTTTTCCCCTGAAGTATTATACTCAGTTTTGCTGGGTAGGTGATTCTTGGTTTTAGTCCTAGTTCCTTTGACTTCTGGAATATCCTGTTCCATGCCCTTTGATCCCTTAATGTAGAAGCTGTTAAATCTTGTGTTATCCTGATTGTATTTCCATGATACTTCAATTGTTTCTTTCTAGCTGCTTGCAATCTTTTCTTCTTGACCTGGGAACTCTGGAATTTGGCCACAATGTTCCTGGGAGTTTCTCTTTTTGGATCTCTTTCAAGCAGTGTTCTGTGGATTCCTTGAATATTTATTTTGCCCTCTGGTTCTAGAATCTCAGGGCAGTTTTCCTTGATAATTTCATGAAAGATGATGTCTAGGCTCTTTTTTTGATCATGGCTTTCAGGTAGTCCCAAAATTTTTAAATTGTCTCTCCTGGATCTATTTTCCAGGTCAGTTGTTTTTCCAATGAGATATTTCACATTATCTTCCATTTTTCCATTCTTTTGGTTTTGTTTTGTGATTTCTTGCTTTCTCATAAAGTCATTAGCCTCCATCTGTTCCACTCTAATTTTGAAAGAACTATTTTCTTCAGTGAGCTTTTGAACTTCCGTTTCCATTTGGCTAATTGTGCTTTTGAAAGCATTCTTCTCCTCATTGGCTTTTTGAACCTGTTTTGCCAATTGAGTGAGCCTATTTTTCAAGGTGTTATTTTCTTCAATATTTTTTTTGGGTCTCCTTTATCAAGGAGCTGACCTGCTGTTCATACTTTGACTTCATGTCTCTTATTTCTCTTCCCAGCTTTTCCTCCATCTCTCTAAGTTGATTTTCATAATTCTTTTTGAGCTCTTCCATGGCCTGAACTCGTTGGGTGGGCTGGGACACAGAAGCCTTGATTTCTGTGTCTTTGCCTGATGTTAAGCATTGTTCTTCCTCATCAGAAAGGAAGGGAGGAAATGCCTGTTCACCAAGAAAGTAACCTTCTATAGTCATTTCTTTTCCCTTTTCTGGGCATTTTCCCAACCAGTGACTTGACCTCTGAATATTCTCCTCACACCCACCATGCCTCCTCATCCTCCCAGCCAGCGTTTGGGGTATGAGATTCAAATACTGCTTCCAGCCTCAGGGCTTTTGGCGGGGACAGGGCTACTATTCAGTGTGAGATTAAGTTCAGGTGGTCAGGTGGGGGCAGGGCCGCCTCTCAGGCTCAGTTCCCTCAGGGGATTTATGCACAGACCTTCAACAATGGATCCAGGCTCCTCCCTGCTTGGGAAGCCCTGGTCTGCAGCTGACTCTCAGCTTCTGCCTCCCGGGGGGGCCTGAGTTTTGGGGGCACCCCACTCCCCTCTCAACCTGCCAAAGAGACCCTCTCACCGACCCCCGTCACCTATGGGTGGAGGGACTTCTGCGGCTGCTGGAGATCCCATCCCTGAAGCCTGCTCGGATCTGTTCCTCTCAGTGCCGCGGCCTTGGCCGCGCAGGTCTGGGCTGGGCTCCGTGTCTGCAGTGGGACGGACCTTTTGCGAGAGGTTTGCAGGTCCCTCTGGAACAGAAATCTCCTTCGCTCCACTATTCTGTGGCCTCACTGCTCCAGAATTCGTCGTGAGTTACTTTATACAAATGTTCTATGGGTTGTGGGTTCGGAGCTATGTGTATTCGCATCTTTCTACTCAGCCATCTTGGCTCTGCCCCCTTAGAACAATTTCTTAAAACAAGGGCTTATGTATAGTATACAAATGCATTCTAATAAGCTTGCCAAATGATCTTGCTTTATCTGCTTTGACTAAGGGAAGACTTTTCACAAACAATTAAGAACGAAAACAACAGACTCCAAATAATCCTTTAAAAATGACAGAATCAAATAGTCCAGGAAGAAGTTGGAATAGAAAGCACCAATGGCTCAATCATTATGCAGGCATTACAGAGTTGTACAATAAAAGTTCTATGAGAGCAAAACAAATATTGTACCCTAACTATCATAACTCTGCAGCATGGCAGTATCTCCCTGGAAAGTCAACTTAATGAGGGTATAGACATAGAAAAGGCAAAATGAACTATTTCTATATTGAATCATGTAATACTCTCATTTTTTATAATTTTCTTCTCAATATAATTTCATGTAATGTTATTTGCACTCAGGCTTAGACACAGTTCCCTACATAGATGAATGTAGGTAATATAATTGACATAATTTCAACATTTACTCGAGAATTCTGTTTACACTATACCTGAAGTAAGAGGGAGATAATTCCATTCAACCAATGTTTATTCATTAATTTTTATGTCACTAGTACAGTAATAGGTTCTAAACTGGCAAATAAAATATTATTGTTAATATTAAGCAATATGTAACATAACATCTGTTCACCAAATATGTTTGTCTGCCTCTTGGACAATGCCCAGCTCAGAGATAAAATAGAAAAGGGATTTTCAGGCAGTGATGGGATTCTCTAGATTCCCATAAAATTTTTGTGATTGTTTAAAGCCATGACATATTAAGAAAACTTCTAAATTGTATCATTATCACTTGAGAGTGCTTGGCCAGACTATCCACACTGGAAGAGAAAAGTAAATGAAGAATTCCTTTCAGTCAGAAAATGATATGGAGTACGATATCTGCAAGTACCTAGTAAGTTAGAAACCAAATTGAAAAGGAACAAATTATATTCCACTGTTTGGGAAAGATTGATCATGATTTTGAATGACCTCCACATATTCACTGAACAAAGGTCCAGTTTTCAATGTTAATAATTCCACGATCACATGATTTTCTTCTCATGCTGTGTCTACCATAACCTCTGAATGATTAAATATATGGATCACTCACTCAAAAAGCTATGGAGAAACACTTAGGAGGCTTTTACTGCATGTCTTACTAACAAGGAGTTGCCAAACAGGAGTAGCAAGCAGATTTGTGACCAAAAAAGAATATGAGCCTTGATGTAGCAAGAGAATTAAACAAATCTTGTGCTACGCTGATATCCATGCAATGTTAGGTGGACCATCTGTTAAAGTTTTATGAGAGAACTTGAAAAAGGGTCACACAATGAAAAGGATGAACTGACACCTATGCATATTCTCTTTTTTCCTCCCTGAAGGATCTAGACACCTTGAGGGTAGTGACTCAAAATTTTGTCTTACCATCTTCAGTACTAGTATAGGACCTAGATCATAGCAGTTCATTCACAAATATTTATTGATATGAATGAAAATTAATAGCTACCTTAATTGGTATCTTGCTTTCAAAATATAACAAAACACTGTTTTCCTTGAAGTATTTTTCATCTCATTTAGTGATGAAACATTAAAAGAAATAACATAGTAGTCAGTCAATACACATTACTTAAGTGCTTACTATGTGTCACGTATAGTGCTAGTTGCTGGAGATACACAAAAAAGGCCAAAAGATAGTCATTGCTTGCAAGGAGCTCATTGTGTAACAAAGGAGACTACATGCAGACAAACAGGCAATACACAAAATAAATGGAAGATAAGAGAGAGAAGGCACTACAGTTAAGGGGGATTTATAATAAACTGTTCATTTAAATATATCCCAGTGCAATAATGCATGAAAGATATGATATCTAGAAAGTGAGGAATGAGAGGAGAGAATCAGTTTGCTATTTTGTTGTTTCTTTTTATCCTCTAGTCTCATTATATAAGGCTTTGCAGAGTTGTGTGCTGGGTCTTAGAAATGATCAGGTTTATGCAGCTTCTGTGAGACAATGAGATGAGAAGTTATTTGTATTTGGAAATTGGAGATGTTAGAGAAGAGGAAGAAGGGGGTTAGTTTCCAGTAAGTAAAACTGATTAGCTACTCTGGCCCATCATAGACACATTCTTTTTTACAATTTGTCACAGTCAAGATCAATAAGCTTACCCCTCCAACTTTTCATATTTCAGTCTTCTAACCTGCAACTTTTGACTTTCATCTAATGTTCCTGATCACCCCTATTAGTATTCATTCACTTATCTTTAGCCAATTGCTATTTGATCACTTCTTGAATCTGGCATCTAGTTTCCATATTTTTAGCTGAGTTCAGACTTACTGGTAAAATGTACACCATGAACATTCCTGCTCATCATTTCCTGACAGGAATTCTGTCTTACTGCTATTAATCACCTCATCAGTTGGATAAGACAAGTAGTTATTTTTCCACTTCAGTTAGGGCTGAATGCTACTGAAAACTCTACTGCAGAGAGTGCAACTCCAAAGGGCTGGCCATGTTGTTCAAATGTCAAATGTACACTAGCCTAAAAGGCTATTTTACAGAGAACTCACATAAGGCAAGTGCTCACATACGGCTTCACACAGAAGAAGAGATACAAGGAAGTTATCAAGGTCTTTCTGAAGAACTGTGGAATTGATTGTGTGACATGGAAATACTGGCATAGGATCACCTAGTCTGATGTACCCTCATCAAAGAAGATGCTGTACTATATGAGTAAAGGAGAATGGAAATAGCTCCAAAAACTCAGAGATATAACCTACTAACCAATCAGTTGGGGATATCCACTCTTATTCTGACTGCTAAGAAAGTATACTTAGCTTTAAGTATAAGTTTAAATATTTTTTTAATAATTTATTTTCATTTCCTTATTTAAAAAAATTAATTAGCTTAAGCTTGTGATTTCAGTGTATAGAAAATAACGTTCAAACTCCCTCCAATTAGGCAGATAAATGAGTTTTCTGTATAGTGTCATCACAGAAAGTTGTCTGAACATTAAGAGACTAAGGTTAAAAATGATCAGTTGTCACTCAGTATTAATTAAATGTAGAACTTGAAACCTGGTCTCCCTGAATATGTCCTTTTTTAACTAGGAAGAATAAACATCTATGTGTATGTGTGTATGTGTGTGTGTGTGTGTGTGTGTGTGTGTGTGTGTGTGTGTGTGTGTGTGTGTGTAGTCTGAGTTTGGGTCAAGGATTTCAGCCAGTTGGGTAAATTCCCTTACAACTGGATTGAAAGGTACAAGTCTGTGGCTTGTTCTAATTAGCACCAAGCACATGCTGTGGTTTTGGGGGTTGGGATGCTGAGTGGGAGCTCTATGTAGTTTAATGAATATGATGAGGACTGGAAGAGGGGGTGAGATCCCTCACAAAGACTAAGGTACCAGGGTCAGGTCATCTGGAAGGAATTCACGGACCCAAGCGTTGCTGAGGTCAAGGTAAAGATTTATTGCACTTTTCAGCATGCAAGTGTTCTTGTAGAACCTGCAACCTTAGAGGGGTACAGGTAAAATTTATATAAGATATTCTGTAGTGAAACGTGCCAAATATGCTAACTAGGTGTTTGTGGTAGTGATTAGGTAGTGGTTAGATAGTGGTTAAGGAGTGGTCAGTTAAAGGAACATGCTCTTTTGGTGTCTACTGTGCAAGTATTTTACCCAGAGTTCATCAGGAAACATCCCGGGTGAGGAGGGGAAGCTACATGAAGGTGTGGTTTTAGGCCTTAAATGTCACTAGGTCAACTAATAGTCAGAGCTGGCTCAGAAATACCAGGTTGCTCTTATCAATATCTTGTTAGATAAGATAAATGTAAGGGAGTATGAATATGTCTAAGTCTAGGATAAATATGACTGTCCAGTGAGGAGTAAATTATGACTCAGTGCACAACCAATTCAGCCAGTACATAGCTGGTTCAGACTAATAAATTCTATAGGAGCAACTGGTTGCCGTATCAGGAAGAGAGATAAAGGTTGTTGCTGGGGCAGGCTCTGTCCCTGAACTGAGGAGAAACTGCCTGGGATACTGTTTCAAGGTTATTATTTGGATATAATTTCATGAGTCATTTACCTAGTACCATGTTTCTCAATTCGTGTCTTGTAGATTTAATTACTCTATATTTTCCCATATTTCCTTTTCTTCTGTTTTTTTGGAGGTTGGATTAATTTGTAAAGAATAACTACTCTGTCAACTTTCTGATCACATGACCTCTACATTAACTCCATCCTAGCCAAGAATATAATTTAAATAACCATATTCTTCATTGCTTAGTTGTCTGAGTTATTTAATGAAGCTTCCAAATATTTTCCAAAGGCCTAGCTTCTACCGTAAAAGAATGCAACTGCATAACACATAAGACACAAAGCATCTCATATAACAAGGAGAATAACACAGTTATGTTTAAGGATACATGAAAATTCACCTGTCATTGATTGAATGTCCATAAGGGTTTAGATAAACTTTTCAGAAGTTATATGGAGAAATAAATTCAAAGAATGGAGAGAGTTTGGTATAGAATCAATGAATAGAGATGAAAATCAGGACAAATACAATAGTGGAGCCATTGAAAAAGAGATAGCTAAAGAGAGAAATAAGAGCTATTCAGGTAGTCTTTTGGGAAAGAAACTTTTTTTTCTTTTATAAATGGAATGTTCCCAGGATTTCTATCACTATAGGTGACTCATGGTAGGCAAATATACCCCATTGATGCAGATAAGGAAATTATACAACTTATAGACATGGTGTGTTACCTATATTACATGACTTCTCATGATTAAACAATTATTTAGTGACAGAGGCAGAAATGTATCATATCTTGTTGACCTCAAAGCAAAGAGTTCAGAAATAATCTCTATTACAGGTTAGAAGTGACAATATTTGTATGTTTTCTTAATAAAAATATGGATTTAAAGGTTATTTAAAATCTTTTTATTTAAAATTATTCCTGTACTACTTGCCTGTTCCTTGCACAAGACATTCTTTATCCTTTATGCCATTGCATATGTTGTCCCCCATGCCTTCAGTGCACTACTTCTTATAATTGTTAGATTCCATAAAAGGACAGGCATCACTTTCAGTTGAGAGGCATCATTTTAAGTGAAATAATTCTTTGTAGAAAATAAACATATATTTAATTTTTTTTCTTTACAACATATAAGTATAATCAGATTTCATCAGAAATTACTTTAAATACTTTGATTTTATCATTATCAATTGATTATATTTGTGCAATTTCAAATCCTTTATTTTCTATCATGTATTCACATACTCTGCCTGTACTCAACACCACCTCCCCCTTTTTAACTGCATGTTTTTATTTTTTTGTTGTTTTTACTAAAACCATGATTTCATTAGTACTCAGTGGTACTCAGTGAAGAACTTGCTTTACCAATTCAGATTGGCAACTTTTCTGAAACTTAGAGTCTTTGGTAATTTCCTAAGAACTGAGATATTAGGTAATTTAGTCAGGGTCACACATTCAGTGTTTGTGTTAGAGATGGCCCATGAATTCAAGTCTTTCTAATTCTAAAGCCATATTTTTATTAGCTTTTGCTGTTGCTCATTCATTTTGACATATCTGACTTGTAACCCTATTTGAGTTTTTCTTGGCAAAGATGCTACAGTGTTTTGTCATTGCTTTCTCCAGCTCATTTCATAGAGGAGGAAACTGAGACAGAGTTAACTGATGACAAATAGAGTTATTTACCCAGAGTCACATAGCTAGTAAGTGTCTGAGGCTACATTTGAACTCAGAAAGATGACTTGACTCTAGACCTGGGATTCGACTCACTGTGCCCCCTATATGTCTACTTTATTAACGATGTCACAGTACATATGTTTTTACTTGTTTTTCTCCACCTTCCTATTTCCTATGGCAAAGCCTTTTTTTTTCTTTCTGTCAGCTAGATGATGTAGTGGATTGAGCACTAGGGCTCATGTCAGAAAGACCTAGCTCAAATCAAGCTTCAAACACTTGGTAGGTACATGACCTTGGACAAATCTCTTATCCTCTTTCTGCTCAGTTTCTTCAACTGCAAAATAGGTCTTACAATAGCATTTACCTCCTGGGGTTGATGTAAGGATCAAATAAGATAATACTTATAAAGTACTTGGCACAGGGCTCCTCACACAGTAGATACTTAACAAATCTTATTCCCACTTTTCTTATTTCCTAAGCCATTTCTTTGAGGGCAAAGGCTGTTCTACTTTGTCTTTGGATCGCCAGCACTTAGAGGATAAGTGTTGGGTGTTTCAGTTTCCTCAGTTATAAAATGGGGATTCTAATAACACCTACCTTTCAGGGATTTTATGAAGAACAAATGAGATAATATTTGTTAAGTGCTTATCATAGTACCTGGCATATAGTAGGTGCTATATAAATGCTACCTGCTTTTCTTTCTTTCTTTCCTTCTGTCTTTCTCTTATTAATTTAATACATATTTGCTGAAATGATTTAAATGAAATAGAATTAAATTATTCAGAAAACCACCAAAGCAATTTGACCATATTCTATATTATGCTACTACTTTGTAACCTCCCTTGGATGCCCATCCCACTGAGATGACTTCAAACTTCGTATCTCCTATAGGATGATTACCTGGGGCTCAAGGTGCTCTGTAAGTCTATATTCCTAGAACTACAGATCAGGAACCCCCACCAGTGCTTTGCTTCTACTATGATCTGTTATGAAAGTTTTAGCTCAAAGCATTGTAACTTACTGAAATGGAATACTAAGAAAAGAAGCAATACAATATCTCCTTAAAGCAAACTTTTCCACCAACACAAAAATCAATGGGAAAAGTGTATGGTGAAAGAGTTCAACAATGACACAGATCATTTTCTTTTGTATTATGTTTTGGTTTGTTTTATGATCTCTCCCACTCATTTTAGTTCTTCTATGCAACATAACTAAGGTGAAAATGTATTTAATAGGAATATATGTGTAAAATCAATATAAAACTTTATATTGTCTCAGGGAGGGAGTGGGGAGGTAGGGTGGCTGGGGGGGGAGGGAGGAGAAAACTCTAAGATATATGTAAGTGACTGTAGAACACTGAAAACAAAGAAAATAAATAATCATAAAAAAGAAAGAGCTCATAAGCAAAGAGGCATATATTGAAGGAATATTTTCCAAGCAGGATTCGAGCTCTATCTATCAAACTCTCCACCTCCCTCTCCAATTCATTCAATAATTCTGCAGCTACCTACCAAAAGTCTCTCCCTATGCCAGATCATCTTGCATTAAACTGTCAAAGTGTTTTTCCTTAAGTACAGTTGCTACCATGTCACTCTCCCCATTCTCTCCAATAAACTCTAGCTGTGTTTTATATTTAGGGAATTTTATACAAAAATAAATGTAAAATCCACTGATTGGTGTTGAAAATCCTTTGTACCATAACCTGCCCTCCCATCTTTCTAATTTTCTTGCATCTTACATCCCTCCCATCCCAATCTGCTACATACTCTTTAACACTGGTCAACTTCCTGTTCCTCAAATAAGATACTTCACCTTCCAGCTTTGGGCATTTTCACTGAATGTTTCTCATTCATGAAATGTTCTTCGTCCTCTTCTAAATTTTCTAGCTTCCCTGATTTCCATTAAGTTCCAGATAAAAAGCCTGCCTTCTATAGTAGGGGACCAGCAAATTTTCCATTAATGGGCCAAATGTTTTAGGCTTTGTAGGCAAAGAAGAAAAATTGAGAATATTGTGTAGGTACTTATATAAGAAGAGATAAAACAAATTTTCACACAATTTTCATTGAAAAAATTTAAAACAAAAAAAGAATAGTATATTAAAAATACAGATTGGTGGAAGATAATAATAGCATTCTTTTGTTTATTTGCATAAAATTTTGCTTAATTGGGATTTAGAATTAGTGATCCCAAAAGTCAAAATTTATCGTGTATTTTTATCTATTAATTCTGATCTATATTTCATCTTTCTTTTCTCATACAGAGAGGTGAAATGCTTCTATCTATCAATCCATAAGCTTGTGATTTTAATTGAAATGAAAAGTTCTCTGAATACATTGTAAAAGCAAGGACTGTGACATGTAGAGGAGGGCCTGCTATCACAGGTTCTTTGACCCGCTTTTCTAAAAGGAAAGGCAACTTTTGAGAGGTCAATCACTTCAATCAAGCACTTGTATCATTCATTCAGTTTGGGGGGAAAAGTCAGCACCCTGAACTTCAGAGAAAATACAGACAAACCAAAATCAACAGACATGTCTTCCAACTGTCTAACAAAAGCAATACATACATCATAGATCAACACATATGTGTGATCATTACATACATACATATTTACCAGAGAGAGAAGCACCAATATCTGGGTTTTCAAAGTTGGGGCTAGGGGGCTGCTTAGCAGCTGCCCAGATTCTCATCTGGCCAAACAAACACTTCAAAAGAGTAAGCCCCCAAATAAAACACCATCTCAGAGTATGTACATATTTTTCAGAACCAGAGGGCATCACAACCCTTGAGAACCAATGTCTCCTTAACAAAAAGTATGGGCCTTCCTACATATCTTCCCAGGTCCATTAATGGGTGGGGAAGATCTTTCCATTAAGAAACAAATTTGTATTGACAATAAGCAAAAATGCATTATCAATATACACATTTAATCGGCTGCTGGAATCAAACACAATTAGATTATCTCACCATCAGTAAACAGCTTTAGTTGACTGGCTAATAAATAAGCATCTCAGAAACTTGCTTTGGCTATAACCTCAGTCTCATTTTTAAAATTTTTGTCAAGAAATTCTGTTGAGATGGTATACTTCATTTTAAATTTTCTATTTATTTCTTCTTATTACTTTCTTGTGATTTGGGAATATTGTGATAAGTGCTTAGTTAGGTAATGCTGATTTATATTATATTCATTTAGCACAGCTATAGTGTCACTAAATAATAAACAATTCTTTGCCATATATTTTGACAACAAATCAATATTCCACTAGAGAATAAAAGTAAGACATTCAATATCTGCTTTTCTTGTTTTGACATGACGAGTATTCACTGGTAATAGGAAATGAATAAAATTTCGAGGTACAGCAGTATATATGGCATTCAAAATGCTGTAAAGTTACAACTGCATCATTGTGATCTACAGTAGGGCAAGCAGCAGTGGAAAGCGAGGAGAATGCCATATGTAGTCTTCACTGATACTACTCAAGTGCAACTGTATAATTAAAGTTTTCATGTGATTTTCATGTACCACAAAATATTCTTCTTCTTTTGATTCTTATCTACCATTTAAAAATGAAATAAAAACATTCTTAGCTCACAGGTCATGCAAAAATAGGGGATGAATGGATTTGATCTGTAGTCCAAAGTTTATCAAACACTTTTCTTCAGGAATCTTTTCCCAAACTCCCTTAGCTCTAGTGTTTTCCCTCTATTGGCGATTTCCAATTTATTCCATGCTTAATATGTTTGTAATTGAGAATATTATAAAGAATACAGTATGCCTTTAGTGAACCCTGTCTGATGTATATCAAAATATACTTAAAATAAAATTGTGACTATTATTATTTTACTTTCATCTCTTCCTTGACACTCAGTTGTGCTTAATCAAGGATTTAAGAAATCAAAATTTAGCTCTTACCAGGGCATGTATTTATGAGGGAAAATTTTCAGTAGACTCCAACTTTACCTTGTTTAACTTATCTCTAAAGAACATGATTTCCCCTTTAATTAATAACATGAGATTTCCACATTCCAGTCATTTGTCAGAGCACACAGCTCACAAATGGGCTGTGATTGAGTTCTTGCTAAAAGCTCACCTAAGGTACCTAATGTTTGACAGACACAAATGAACAGATATGTTAACTACTCATTGCTTTACCTCTGTATCAGCAGGTAGAACCTGACATGCCCGGACCATCTAATCAGAACTCCTTTAAAAAAAATCTTTATGTTTAGTCTTATGCTTTCACCATTTTCTAGAGTTACATTAAAAGGCTGATATTACAAATGTCAGTTCAAAGAAAGTTCCCATTTTTTTCCCTGTGATGCTACCTGTGGTGCCTTAGACCACCTCAGATAAATTCCTCTGTGAGAATACTTACAGGGATATATTTGTCTTTTCCAACAAAATTCTTTGGTTCTTTTTATCAGACAGCAAGAACTAAGTAACCTAACATGTTTTTTTAAATTTAATTTTCAAGAAATTAAGGGTTAAATTCAGTGCTCAACTCTACTAACTTTTATTCTCAGTACCTTGTTAAATCTGTTTTCATATCCTTTTAGCTGGCTTACATTTTATTTAATTTAAAAAAATTAAAGATTACTATAGGTGGACTTAAGAATTCATTGCTCTATAATATGCTCATGAGAGGAGAACACCTACTGATACAACTTATAGTCCCAGCACTGAGAGGTTAAGTGACTTTTCCAAGGGCACATAACTAGTATGTATTAAAAGTAAGAACTGGAACCCAGGTCGTCCTGACTTCAGGTCAGCTTTCTTGTTACTATTTTATGCTGCTTCACCATGCTTTGGAAAGAATTTGATTTTGTAATCTATTTTGTGTCATTTGGGGAAGTAGTCAAGACATATGTATGCACATACGTGCAGAACACATGTATGTGAGGATTGGAAGCTCAATTCCGTGTGGACGGTCTCGGGCAGGTAAAAGTGGGACTTCTAAATCTTAGAGTCTTACGAGGCCCTCCATGAACAGCGGGGATTCGAGAAGGTCAGACTGAGGTAGCTCGGCTAGCTCGGGTATTTCCGCCTCTCCCCGGGAGATACATGATGGGTGGAGTCTCCCTGCCCTCGAGGTTGTCCCGGATCTGGGCACACTATTGTTATCTAACAGCACGGTATTTAGATGCAAACTGTGCGGCTGAAGCTTAAGTAGGATTGAGGAAGCCTGAAAGCTCTCTTAGCACGTGAGGAGCCAAGAGGACAGCAGGCTCCATTTCTCTTCTCTCCTCTCTCCCCTCCCCCTCTCTCCCCGCTTGTACTTCTACTTCCAATTCCTTAAGATCCTAGCCTCCTTAGGAAATCTCCCCCTCTTCCTCCTAAGGAAGACCCCACTGCACTTGTAACTAGACCCTGAAATAAAGCTCAACCCTTGTTCGACTCTGGAACGTCCTTTCTCTCATATGTGCATCCGGTTTTGGCCAGCCGAAGACCTCGGGAGGTGAGGTAAGAAGACTCGGGTAGCCCACACAGGCCTCTAGGCCTGGCACATGTACTCACAATATTGTTGTTCAGTTGTTTCATTTGTGATGGACTGTGACCCCATTTGAGTTTTTCTTGGCAAAGATACTAGAGTGGTTTGCTGTGTCCTCCTCCAACTCAGTTTACAGATGAGGAAAATAAGGCAGTTAGGGTTAAGTAACTTGCCCAGAGTCACACAGGTAGTAAGTGTCTGAGGCCAGATTTGAACTCAGAAAGATAAATCTTGACTCCAGGTCCAGCATTGTATCCATTGTACCATGTAGGAAGAACTGAGTTCAAATTTAACCTCAGATATTAGCTAGCTGTGTGACCCTGTGCAAACCATCATTTAACCCTGTTTGCCTCAGTTTCTTCTTCTGTAAAATTAACTGTAGAAGGAAATGTCAAGCCACTCTAGTATCTTCACCAAGAAAGTCCCAAAATGTGTGTGTTCAAAAGGACACAGGATTGATTCCATATATTCCTAGAAGACTGGCTAACAGCCAGGTCAAGAAGAGTCAGATACAACTGAAAAATGACTGAAAAACTTCCTGACTCCAGGTCTAGTTCTCTATCCACTATGCCACCTACCTGTCCAATCTGCTTTCAGTCATAGTAGCTAGCATTTCCATACCTTTTGATAATTTGAAAAATCACTTATTCAATTAACATTTATTAAGTACCTATTCTGTACAAGGCCCTCTGCTAAGCACTGTGCAAAACACTTTACATGTATTATTTCATTTTATCTTCAGGTTAACCCTGTGAAGTAGATAGTATGATTATTCCAATTTTAAAGATTAAGAAACTGGGGGGGCGGAGCCAAGTTGGCGGAGTAGAAAGATGCACATATGCTAGCTCCGAACCCACAGACCATAAAATATCTGTAAAAAAGAACTGCCAACAAATTCTGAAGCAGCAGAAGCCACAGAACAACGCAGCGGAAGAGATTTCTGGTCCAGAGAGCCTGAAAACCTCTCGCAAAAGGTCCTTAGCACTGTGGATGTGGAGCCAAGCCCAGCTATGCCTTGGCTGCGTGGCACTGGGAGGAGCTGATCCGAGCTGGCTTCAGGGACAGAATCTCCAGCGGCTGCACAGGTCCCTCCACTCACAGGTGACAAGGGTCAGTGAGAAGGTCTCTTTGGTGGGTCAAGAGGGGAGTGGGGTGCCCCCATAACTCAGGCCCCCTCGGGAGGCAGCAGCAGAGGCAGGAGCAGACAACGGCTCCCCAAGCAGGCAGGAGCTTGGATCCATTGTTGAAGGTCTCTGCATAAACCCTTTGAGGGAACTGAGTCCTGTGAAGCGGCCCTGCCCCCACCTGAGCACCTGAACTTAATCTCCCACTGAATAGCAGCCCTGTCCCCGCCAAAAGCCCTGAGGCTGGGAAGCAGCATTTGATTCTCAGACCCCAAGTGCTGGCTGGGAGTATCTGGAGGCCAAGTGGGTGTGAAGAGAATATTCAGAAGGCAAGTCACTGGCTGGGAAAATGCCCAGAAAAGGGAAAAAAAATAAGACTATAGAAGGTTACTTTCTTGGTGAACAGGTATTTCCTCCCTCCCTTCCTGATGAGGAAGAACAATGCTTACCATCAGGGAAAGGCACAAAAGTCAAGGCTTCTGTATCCCAGCCCACTCAATGGGCTCAGGCTATGGAAGAGCTCAAAAAGGATTTTGAAAATCAAGTTAGAGGGGTGGAGGAAAAACCGGGAAGAGTAATGAGAGACATGCAAGCAAAGCATGAAAAACAAGTAAATGCCCTGCTAAAGGAGACCCAAAAAAATACTGAAGAAAATAACACCCTGAAAAATAGGCTAACTCAATTGGCAAAACAGGTTCAAAAAGCCAATGAGGAGAAGAATGCTTTCAAAAGCACAATTAGCCAAATGGAAATGGAAGTTCAAAAGCTCACTGAAGAAAATAGTTCTTTCAAAATTAGAATGGAAGAGATGGAGGCTAATGACTTCATGAGAAACCAAGAAATCACAAAACAAAACCAAAAGAATGAAAAAATGGAAGATAATGGGAAATATCTCATTGGAAAAATAACTGACCTGGAAAATAGATCCAGGAGAGAAAATTTAAAAATTATGTGACTACCTGAAAGCCATGATCAAAAAAAGAGCCTAGACATCATCTTTCATGAAATTATCAAGGAAAACTGCTCTGAGATTCTACAACCAGAGGGCAAAATAAGTATTCAAGGAATCCACAGAACACCGCCTGAAAGAGATCCAAAAAGAGAAACTCCTAGGAACATTGTGGCCAAATTCCAGAGTTCCCAGGTCAAGGAGAAAATATTTCAAGCAACTAGAAAGAAACAATTCAAGTACTGTGGAAATACAATCAGGATAACACAAGATCTAGCAGCCTCTACATTAAGGGATCGAAGGGCATGGAATAGGATATTCCAGAAGTCAAAGGAACTAGGACTAAAACCAAGAATCACCTACCCAGCAAAACTGAGTATAATACTTCAGGGGAAAAATTGGTCTTTCAATGAAATAGAGGACTTTCAAGCATTCTTGATGAAAAGACCAGAGCTGAAAAGAAAATTTGACTTTCAAACACAAGAATGAAGAGAAGCATGAAAAGGTAAACAGCAAAGAAAAGTCATAAGGGACTTATAAAAGTTGAACTGTTTACATTCCTACATGGAAAGACAATATTTGTAACTCTTGAAACTTTTCAGTATCTGGGTGCTGGGTGGCATTACATACACACACACACACACACACACACACACACATGCACACGTGCACACACATAGAGACAGAGTGCACAGAGTGAATGGACGAGGATGGGATCATATCTTAAAAAAATGAAATCAAGCAGGGAGAGAGAAATATATGGGAGGAGAAAGGGAGAAATGGAATGAGGCAAATTAAATCTCATAAAAGAGGCAAGCAAAAGACTTATTAGAGGAGGGATAAAGAGGGGAGGTGAGAGAAAAACATGAAGTTTACTCTCATCACATTCAACTAAAGGAAGGAATAAAATGCACACTCATTTTGGTATGAAAGCCTATCTTACAATACAGGAAAGTGGGGTATAAGGGGATAAGGAGGGTGGGGGGGATGATAGAAGGGAGGGCATGGGGAGGAGGGAGCAATTTGAGGTCGACAGTCATGGGAAGGGACAGGATCAAAAGAGAATAGAAGTAATGGGGGACAGGATAGAATGGAGGGAAATAGATTTAGTCTTATACAACACGATTATTATGGAAGTCATTTGCAAAACTACACAGATATGGCCTATATTGAATTGCTTGCCTTCCAAAAGGAGGCGATGGGGAGGGAGGGAGGAAAAGAAGTGGGAACTGAAAGTTTTAGTAACAACTGTTGACTACTACTCTTGCCACTAGGAAATAAGAAATACAGGTAAAGGGGTATAGAAAGTTATTTGGCCCTACAGGACAGAGGAGAGGATGGAGACAAGGGCAGAGAGGGATGATAGAGGAGAGAGCAGATTGGTGATGGGGGCAATTAGAATGCTCGGTGTTTTGGGGTGGGGGGAGGGGACAAGGGGGGAGAACATTTGGAACCCAAAATTTTGTGAAAATGAATGTTAAAAGTTAAATAAATTAATTTAAAAAAAGATTAAGAAACTGTGGATGAGCAAAGTTAAATGGGATTCTCATTGTCACACATTTAATAAATGAGTAAGGTAGAATTAGAACTCAGGACTTCTTAACCTTAAGTCTAGCACTGTATTCATTGCACTCTAATTTTTCTCAAAATAATAAGTAAATTTCTTAAAGTGTGTACTATATGGATAAATTCAAAAGCAATCTATATGAAAAGTTTTCTCTACTAACCGAATATTTGAAATCCCCAAATCATATTTCAATAGCAAAAGAAAAGATGGTTAAATAAGATTATTATATTACATTATCGTTTTTCTTGTATGGGGAGACCACACCATCCAAAACTTATGAAATGGAATTCCAGGAAAAACAGGTTGAATTTCAGGTTGAAATATTCAGGATCTCTGCCATTCCCAATCCCAAGGAAACTAATAAGTAGATTTTGTCATATTCAGACCTTCCTAGGTTGTTGGTCAACTGTTATGGGTTAGTAATTTGTTCCAAAACAAAAGACAAAATTAAGAAAAAATTGCTTTCTAAACAATCCAAGTCCTTCCAGGGCAGCAATTGTTTCTTTTTTGTCTTTGCATTCTTAGCTGCAATATAATGCCTGGCACATAGGTGCTTCATAAATGATTATTGATTGATTAATTTCACCAAAAGTCAGCACTGAAGTCTGTTTTGATGGTTTAAGTAAACATTTAGATGATGTGGGATATAAGATTCCTTTATTAGTTGAAGATTTGTTACAACATCCTAGAAATTCAGCTCCCCCTGAGTAAATGGGATAACTTGATTTACTGTTCTCTTTTTTTGCTTTTTCATAGCAACATTTATTTAGATTTCTCCCTCTCCCTTCCTTTATATCATTCTGTCTATTTATGTGGAGTCTTTTTTCTGTCAAGACATTATCACTGTATCATTAAGGAAATACATGCAGCTGCTTTGAATATATTTTTTGAGGATCGAATTGCATAGTATAATAAGCACTCTTCACTCAACAGATCAGTATAACATTCTCCACACAAGGACAGTATAAAGCAGTATTAAAGAAGTATAGGAAGATAAAGATAAAACTTAAGAGAGACAAATTTACATACATCACCAAACTGGCAAAGCACCAACATCTGGGTTCGCATGCTGGGGAGTCCCTTGGTTTCAGTCCCCAAAGTTCCAGCTGGGTGCATATCGGGTGAGACTCCAAAGAATACAGTGATTTTTCCAAATTATGTCTAGTTTGAAACAACGGAAAAATTGGTGAGGCATATTTTACCAACTGATAGGCTCAGCATCAGAGCCTATGTGCTAGAACCCACATGATTCTGTACCTGATTGGCTCTGGGGTCAGGGCTCTATGTCACAGTACAGGATGCATTGCTGTTGTGGACTGGGACAGAGTTCAAAGGAGCAATACACACAAGATTGATAATACAAAATGTCTGTGTTCAAAAGGACACAGGACTGATTCCATATATTCCTAGAAGAGCAGCTAACAGCCTGGTATACTTTTACCTTTAGTACTGGGAACTCAGCCCCTGTTCCAAGGAGAAATGAAAGCACAAATGTATGGGGAAGATCTTTATTTTACTAACCTTTCAATCACCTAATTGCTAAAACAAATGGCTTCATCTCTTAACATTTCACACTGTTCAGGTCTTCATTCTCAGAAATGCTTTCTTCTTTGGGCTTCTATGACACTGTCCCATATTGGTTACATTTATTGAAAAAAAAATGTTTATTTAACAGTTAATTTTCCTTTCTCCTTTCCCCACCATATTTAATTAATAGTAAAGGTTCTATTTCTCCATTGTACTCTGCCTACAAAACCTGTGTTGTATATAGCTTATTTCTAAGGTATCAACTCTCACCACTATGTGAATGACTTTCAATTCAATATTTCAATCAATCAATCAACCAATTGATAAACATGTATTAAATGCATAGTATGTGCCAGTCACTCTACTAAGTGGTGAGGATACAAAAAGAGTCAAAGAGATAATCTCTGCCCTCCAGGAAGATAAAATCTTAGGGAGCATAACAGGTAAATGAATATATACAGCACAAGCTTTATATAGATTAATAGGAAATAATTAAAAGAGGGAAAGGATCAGAATTAAGAGGAGTTAGGAAAGGCTTCCTCAAAGGAGTGCTATTATTATCCCCACTTTACAGTTGAGAAGAATGAATCAATTAGATGCTAATTGACTTACCCAGGATCATATAGCTGGTGTTTGAAGCTAAACTCAGGTCTTCCTTTCTCCAGGACCAGTTCTGTCTCCACTGTATCACTAGCTGTCCCTAGTTTGACATTTAAAAACCTTCATAATTTGCACGGATACTGTATATTCATTCAAATAATTGAAATTCAAGGCAGTTAATGATAGGTTCTAAATAACTATGAAAATAACCTATGCATTCCAGGCATGGAGGAAAGCCAGAAAAAATTCCTGGACTTGAGAGGTCCAGGTGTTCTGTTTCTGGAATAGCCAGAAAGCCTGAATCACTGCATCAAAGAACACATGCTGGAGAATAAGGTGTCAAAAGACTAGCATTTACCTACAGAGGTGTTGTGAGGATCAAATAAGCTAAAGTTTATAGAAGAGCTTACTGTCTCATAGTAGGCACACAGTAGGGGCTATATAAATGCTTTTTTTTCCTTCCCTTTCTCTAACTTCCAACTCAGGATTTAAATTTCACTGCATAATTGTCAACTTCTTTTGGTTGGCTTGGATCTGTTAATTTCTGATTATGCACACGTTGAATACTAAGCAGTTAGGAGTGGAAGTGGCAGATAAGAAAAAGACTTTAGTAATAGAATAAAAGTAGACTGTCTTGAGTTTCTGTTACAATGAAAAGGGGGTTGCATCCAGGTAGTAACATAAGAAAGTGAATAACTGAAGATATCAATTTTATCAGATTCATGTGAGGGAACTGCCTTATTGATCTACAGGGATTGTGATATATTTGTGCTTCTGTCACAAGCAGTCAATAAGTATATTTACATGAAAGGTAAATTAATCTCTCTGCTAGATGAGAAGGTAAATGGTATAGAATAATACCTCTCTTTCCCTAGATTAATGAGAAAAAAATAAAATATTATCTATGATGATGGAAGCAAAAAGACTCAGGAGGAAAAAAAATCTCTGAAGAAATGGGGGGGGGGGGAATTCAAAGCAGGGCTAAAAATAGAAAGATGGGAAGAAGGAATGTAGACAATGAAGCTAAATTATCTTTAAATTGCATTACTATGTATAGCTTCCCTACTGAACTACTACCCCTTCTCCACCTGTACAAATCATAATCTGAGGCTGGGTTCCTTGGAGAGCACATACTTAAAGTACTCTGTGGATCCATATTGTTAAACTTATAGCTTATAAGCCATACTGATATGTTTGCGTATAAAAATCAATCAGAAGATCCAATTATCTCAAAGTAAGGACATTTACTAAAATGACATAATCATGAAGAGTAATCAGTCAATGAACATTTATTTAGCATTGATTATTTGCCACACAAAGATAATCTCAGAGGAAAGTCACTAGGATGGAGAGAGGGAGATGGGGGAGAGTACTGTTAAAGGTCCCCTGCTTAAGATGGTATTTGAGCTGAGTCTTGAAAGAAGGAAGGGAAACTGTGGGGCAAAGGTGAGATTGTAGAGCATCCAGTTATGGAGAATATCCATTGAAAAACCATAGAGATGAGAGATAGAGTGTCATGCGTGAGAAATGAATTAGGTCAGTATTACTAGATCATAGAGTGAGTGGAAGAGATTAAAGTAAAAGAAACTGGACAGAAAAGAAGGGGCTTGATTATAAATGGTTTTAGATGTCAAACTGAAGATAATATATGTGGAGTAGGTGATATTGTAAGACTTGCACTTTAGGAAAATAAGTTTGCCATTTGAGTTGATAATGGGTAGAACATGTGAAGTCACTTGTGGCAGAGGAAAGAATTAGAAAGCTAATACAATAGCTCAGGAAATGAATAAAGAATATGATATGTGTAAAAGGAAATATAATAGGAAATACAAGGTGGAGACACTGAGGGGAGAGATATAAACAAGAAACAGAATTGTGGAGGTTGAAATGATGAGATTTGACAACACATCGGATTTGTGGAGCTGGTGTTAGTGAGACATCAAGGATTACACTGAGGTTGAGAGCCTCAGTGATTGGTAGTTCACCAACTTTTCCTTTTGGATACTCTATCCTCTGGATTTTTGTTACTCAACCATCTCTTGGTTGAATCATCTACTCCATCTTCTTTCCTGCCTTATCATTCATATCCTGCCCTTTAAACTCACTCCCTTTTTAACCTTCTTCTCCCCTCTATATCTTCTGTGTGTCTTTCCCCCTTTGCCTCTTTCTCTGTTTCTATCTCTCTATTTTCAATACCCTCTCTTTTTATCTCCTTCCCTCCCTCCCTTTGTTCTTTGTCTTTTTTCCCTCCATCTCTCTCTTCCTTCTCTCCCTCCATCCATCTATTTGCATACCTGTCTCTTATCTCATCAGCTCCCACAGGTTTATCTACAACCTCTATGCAGACAAGCTATATCTATATCTACACACACACACACACACACACACACACACACACAGATATCCCAAATCCATGTTGAAAAATGAACTTATCCTTTCCTTCAAACACTCCCCTCTTCCAAATGTCCATATTTCTGTACAAAGCACCACTATATATCCAGTCTTGCAGAATAATAACTTTTTCATTATTTGTGACTCCTCCCTCCTCACCCCATATATCCAAACTGCTGTCAAATTTTATCATTTTCACCTCTACAACATCTTTCATATTTCACATCTTCTCTCTACTTACACATCATCTACCTTAGGTAGTTCAGGCTGTCATCAGCTCTCATAGAGCTCATAGATTCTTATTTGTTTTACTGCCTCAAATCTATCCCCAATTCCCTACATTTTATACATTATGAAGAGCCACACATATCTTTTACCTTTGTCATCAACTTTGTTGCCTTCATATTGCCTCTTGGATAAAATATAACTCTCTCTACTTGGCTTTTAAAGTCCTTTGTAAAACAGCCTCAACCTCTCTTTCTCGTCTCATTTAGCCTTAGTATCCCTTCTATTTTCCACTATCCAGGCAAATTGCTCTTCTTTGCATTCGTTTAATAGGACATCCTTTCTTCCCTCTTCATGATCAAATCAAAAAGGACAAATCAGTTTGTAAAATCTAAAGCAGTTCTTGCTTTTATTGTTACTGTTATCATTTTTATTACTCTTGTTGTTGTTGTTAGCCTTTGTTTTGACAGTCTTTCATGCCTGAAATACAACCATTCTTCAGAGAATATTTTTTGCTTTAAGATACTCTTCAAGCACTTTTTTTCTCTTTAAGTTCCAAATTCTCTCTTTCCTTATACCCTTTTTCCTGCCCATTGAGAACACAAGAAATGTGATACTCCTTATACATATTAAGTCATGAAAAACATTTCTCCATATTAGCCATGTCATGAAAAAATATCAAGAAAAATAAAGAAAAAATATCCTTTAATTTCACTCAGAATCTATCATTTTTCTCAGTGAAGGTAGATAGTATTTTTTTTTCATTAGGAAGCCTTTGGAATTGGTGTGAATCATTGGACTGATCAAAGTTGCTAAGCCTTTCATGGTTGATTATTATTACAATATTATGGTTACTGTGTACATTGTTCCCGTTGTTCTGCTCAGTTCGTTTTCATCAGTTCGTACAAGTCTTCCCAGGTTTTTTGTATGTTTGTTTTTGGAAACCATCCTTTTCCTCATTTCTTAGAGTACAAGAATATTCCATCATAATCATTCACCATGATTTGTCCAACTGTTTCTCAATTGATGCACATATCCTTAGTTTCCGATTCTTTTTCATCCCCCCTACACAGAGAGAGAGAGCTGACAGAATTATTTTTTCACAGGTTTGTCCTTTTCCTCTTATCTCTTTGTGGGTACAGACTTAGTAGCAGTATAGCTATATAAAGAGATATATGTAGTTTTATAGCCCTTTGAGCTATATTTCTCTCCCTTTCCTTCTTCCTTCCTTCCTTCTTTTCTCTTTCTTTAGGTAGATACTACTTATTTTAAGAAAAGTTCCATTTTTTATAGTTTCTATTTTTTTAAAGTAGTAATAGGTGTTAAATTTTGTTAAAAAGCTTTTTCTGCATCTTTCATATGATTTTTAAAAATTGATATGGTCAATTATGCTTACAGTTGGACTAATTAGGTTCTAACTCAACAGTGTATTTGAGTACCTATATTCTCACCCAATATTTATCATTTATGTCTTTCCTTCATCTTAACCTATCTGATGGGTGTCTGGTAGTACCTTAAAGATGTTTCTATTTCTCTAATTATTAGTGATTTAGATAATCTTTTTTTATATGACTACTTCTAGCTTTGATTTCTTCTTCAGAAATTGCTTCTTTATATTTTATAATTATGTTTCAATTAGAAAATTACCCTTGTTTTCTAAATTTGACTCAGATTACTATGGATTTGAGAAATGACAACTTTATCAAAGAAAGCTTGCTGTAATCTCTCCCTAACTTCCTACTTTTCTTTTAATTTTGATTGCATTGGTTTTGTTTGTGCAAAGCCTTGCTAACTTAATGCAAACAAAATTATCTATTTTTCCACCTGTGAGCTTCTCTCTCTTGTTTGGTCATGAACTTTTCTCCTCTTCATAAATATGGCAGGTAGTTTTTCCATTCTCCCCTAATTTACTTGTATCACCCTTCATGGCTAAATCACGTATTCATTTTGAGCTTATCTTGAAACACACTGTGAGATGTTGGTCTATGCCTAGTTTCTGCCAGACTACTTTCCAGTTTTCCTAGTAGTTTTTGATAAATAGTGAGTTTTTTCCCCAATAACTGAAATCTTACTCAGCCAGTTGGGTAACTCAGCTTGTCCTCTCCCTGTCCTTTTCCTCTCCAAAGGAAGGCAAATTCTGATAGCCAGAAGCACCCCAGTTAACTTGGAATTTACTGGCTAGATTTTTGCCTTCCTGTGTTTCTCTCACTTCCTTCGTTCCTTTCTTCCTTCCTTCCTTTCTTCCTTTTTCTTTAGATAGATACTACTTATTTTAAGAAAAGTTCTATTTTTTATACCATTTTTAAAAGTAGGAATGGGTATTGTATTTTGTTAAAAGCTTTTTCTGCATCTTTGATATGATTTTTAAAAATTGATATAGTCAATTATGCTCATAATTTTCTTAATATTTAGCCAGCTCTACATTCCTGGTATGAATCCCACCTGGGTCATAGTCTATATTATTTGTCATATATTGCTGTAATCTCTTTACTAGTATTTTATTACAATTTTTGAATTATTCATTTGGGAAATTCTAACTATGCCACCTAAGTGCCTTAGAAGTAAAACAAAAAAGAAGTAGACCCTGTCTCAGGAATAAATGTAAATTTTGTTGGGAAGGGGTTGTTGAGGGTAGGAAGGAATACCTTATTTACCATTAAGTCTTCCTGATTATTGGCCTAACACTCTATTCACTGTTCCAATTAACTGCCCATGTGCCTCTTCATGTCCTCTAACCATTTATCATTTGGGTAATGCCTCTTATCTTTATAAGCTTGACTCAGTTCTCTATATTTTGAGAAATAAGGTCCTTATTAAAGAAACTCTTGTTAATTTATTTTTCATATTACTTCATTGTCTATGGCACCTTTTAGCTATATGTAGTCTTCCTGATTATCTCTTTTAATTAGGTCTATTTTGTTTATGCTTTGTCTGGGATCATGGTTGTTAACTTTGCTTTTTTTCTTTCTGAAATAGATTGTGCTCCAGCTCTTTATTTTAACTCTGTGTGTGTGTGTGTGTGTGTGTGTGTTTCAGTTTCAAGTATGTCTCTTGTACACAATATACTGTTGGATTCTGGTTTCTAATCCATTCTGCTGTCTGCTGCTGTTTTATGGGTGAGACCCTCTCATTTACATTCACAATTATGATTACTAATTATATATTTCCCTTTATCATATTTACTTCTATTTTTTCTCTCTTCTGTTCTTGTCCCTCTTCCAAAATCTATTTTGCTTCTAACTGCTGCCTCCCTTAATTTGTCCTTCCTTTTATTATCCCTTCCCTTTGTCTTATCCTGTTTCCCAATAGGATCACAGAAGTTTCATCTTCATATTCTAAAAGTCATTTTGTGCTGGTTTTTCAGTCATGTCCAACTCTTCTTGATGGCATTTGGGATTTTATTGGCAAAGGTACTAGACTGGTTTGCCATTTCCTTCTCTAGCTCATTTTACAAATGAGGAACTAAATTAAGTAGGATTAAATGGCTTGCCCAAGATCACATAGCTAGGAAATATCTGAGGCCAGATTTGAAGTCAAGATGATGAATCTTCCTAACTCTAGGTCTTATACCATGGTTACACTGTGCCTCTTAGCAACCCTAGAGATAGAAGCTCAAAGTGATAGGCCCTGCTCTCCAGGACAAATCTAAATTCTGCTGGGAAGGAGGTGTTGAGGTGGGAAATACCTTTTTTCATGGATCTGAAAATACATTCAAAATAATTCAAAACACATTCAAAATAATCACAGAGATTAGGGAGGGGCTTAGACAATTGATGGAATAAGAGGAGTTGAATTCAAATCTCACTTCTCCTGTTTATTTCTATCATCTTGGTCAAAGAACTTAACCTGGGCCTTAGTTTCATCAGCTCTAAATTGCAGAGATTGGATTAGATGTTACTTAGATGAATGATTCTGATGAATGATCAGATAAAGCTCCTAGAAGCAGCCAGCACCTGAGTGGCACCTTGTCTTGAGTTAAGGCTTGCAAGATGCAAAGTTAAGGGGGTAAAATATTCTACTAGGCTCTAGAGGAACATCCAGATCAAAGTGAAGGTTGGTTATAGAATGTTATTTCCACACAAATTATTCCTATCAATTTATACATCCATTTGCTTCTGAGGATTCTTTCTTACCTGCCTAACCATTAGTGTGAGAAATTAAGCGGTTGCCACTACTTCCCCTATCCTTTACCTGTCTTTTGTCCTGAGGCATCTGTAGGATGGCTAGGTAGTGCAGTGTACAGAGCACTTGTCATGCATTGTGGAGGCCCTGAATTCAAATCTAGCCTCAGACCTATACTACTTGTGTGGTCTTAGATAAGTCACTTAATCCTGTTTGCCTCAGTTACCCATGAACTAGAGAAGAAAACGGTAGACCACTCCAAGAAAACTCCAAATGGGGTCACTGAAAGTAGAAAATTGCTAAAATGATTCAATAGCAATAATAAAAGGTCATCAGTAACTTAAGAGTGGTTTTCATATTCAGTGTACAATATCATGTATTTTTTTTCCAAGTTTTACCAAAACTTGAAGAAAACATTGCTCTTCTACATGTTAATATAACCGTCAAAGGATAGATAAAAAAGATTATCCCCAGGAAAAGTATTGGTGAGTCTCATTCCTTATGAGATTTCTAAATATAGAAAATGTTGGAGTATTGGAAGGAATTCCAAAATGAATTCATTCTACCAAGAAATGAAATTGAATACTAGGGGGACAGAGTATATTACATGAATTTACTTTGTTTGTTTGCTTGTTACTCATTTAGATAAAGGAAATAAAAACATTCTGATATACTCTCTATTGCTCAGATCATTTCTGTAGTACTGTCTCTAGTTCCGCAAAGTATACTTTAGGAAGAATAGTAGCTAGCTCATGTCCAGAAAAAGAGTCACCAGAATAGTGAAGAGATTCAGAACCTCACCTTGAGAGGACTGGGGAAAACAAAACAAACACAAAAACAGCTAATGTCCAAACCAGAAAAGAAAAATACTTGGGGTTTAGTATATGATAATGGTCTTGCATTTTCATTGAGAAAATTACCTTGGCCATAGAAGACAAAAATAGAATGAATGGATACAAGTTACTGAGTTTTTCAATCTGAGGAAAAATATCTTTAAAAAGTAAGGAGTACATAAAAAGAAAGTGAGTGGTCCATCATTGAATGACTTTATACAGAGGCTAAAATACCATTTGTCACCCATAGAATGTTTCAGGCAGGGGTGGTCCACTCTAACCAAAAGATTTATTGGCTCACTGAAAAAGTTATTTGCTTTAATTTACACATTCTAGGAAAAAGAAAATGTCACTTGCTAATTTAAGAAAAAGTTAATTTTATAGGAGACAGGGCATGCCATAAATTGTGATTGTGTAACTCCCTAAAATTAGAGCTTCTTGTTGTAATAGGCCGAAAATTAAGTGGAAACATCAGGATAATTATGGTTTTGTGTCCTGTTTTTGTAGAAGATATTTTGAAAGACATACAGCTTTTACTTAATTACTGACTACATGTGCTATACTATGTGTCTGCAAAACAAGTGTAGCCAATCTGTTTCTATGGCTGTATTGTTGTGAGCCCCAATTCCTGTTCCCAAATTTGTAACTGCTGTATGAGAACAGAAAACCCTCTTCCCCTGCTGGTAGTTTGAATTGCTCTAATTTGTTCTGGTAATGGGCGCCAGATGTCAGAGTATAAAAGGAAGCTGGACCCAGCAAAAAGATTGCCATTCTGACCTTCTATTGAATTCCAGAGCTCTTGCCCTTTTTTGTCTTCTGAGCAAATCAAGCATTCACAAACATGCTGAACAGAGTGGAAAAAACAGCTTTCCTCCCATGGAAGAAGTCACAATCAGAACTGAGATGGCCGGTTGCCACTTTCCCTGTCAGGATGACATCTGCTACTGTTTTCGGAGCTGTCTTTTGTGGGGAAAAGAAAAAAAAAAAACACAAAAAAACCTTTAACCTCCACAGGGCTGTCTCTGTCTTTGTAGAGGCTACTTTTTCTTCCAAAAGGCATTTTATTTCTGATTCAGTCTTTGGTATCGTCTCTTTGAATGATGAAAGAGGCATCTTAGGTTTGTTTTTCCTCTTTCCTTTCTTCAACTATAGTTCTAGCATTTCTTTTTCTTATATAATAAGGATTTAATTTATTATTTTCTCTGTTCGATTTGTTATTGCAAAAACCTGTTTAAATCCATACAAAGTTCAGCAGAGTAAATCAAAGTGAGTATAGTGAGATGCCTGCTAACTCTGATAAGAGCACACATTCTTGATAAAGTCAATCAAATTCTGCCAAATTTATGCATTTGGGTGTTTATTTCACATTTTTCTTCACTCATCTTCTGAATGTCTACTGGAAGTCTAGTAATATATTTTTTTCTTTTTGTTGGAAAAAAATGAAAAGTTTTTAGAGAACATTTATATTCCAAATAATTTGGTATGAATGTTGCTTAGATTCATTGTCCTTGCTTGAAAGACAGGTCTCTATGTCCAAGCAATTCCCATTATGAAAAGTCAGTCATTAGCAGTTGTTTTTGTTTTAATTGTTCAGTGCTAAGCAGAAGGAGAGAGTTCGTAATATTTCATAAGGGGATACTGGTGGTAGAAGGCTTAATTCTCATCGAAGAGAAAGTGAGAAATAAAGAAAAAGAGAAGTTAAATATAGGCATCTTTTCTTAAATATTTGCTATTTCAATGTAAGTACATTTCAGAAAAATGGATTAAGCCTTAGAAATAGGAAAATTATGGTTCCATTCAGTTCACTCAGACCTTTGATAGCCTACTGTGTGCAAAACATTGACTTGGGTACTGCTTCTCACATGAAGCCACAGGTATGCTGGCTGGTCAAGATAGAAACTCCCTTGCTGCTCAAGAAGAAGCCTAAGGCTTATCTAGGAACTGCTGTCTGTAGAATACTGCCAACATTGTATATTTCATTGTGACTAGGCTAATCTTTTAGGTATTGTTTTTTATTCTTCTCTCAGAATGTCAGAGAAACTAATTAGGTCTTAGAATGTCTTGAGGTTTTGGAAGTGGTAGCTATACAGAATTTTTTTTTTGAAGTTTCTGTTATCCAGAATTTGTTTGGAAATGGCAATAGTATTCATGAACCACATGTTATTTCCCTCTACCTTCTCTATTAATTCTAAACATCAATAATGCACATTTCAAAGCCAATTTGCCTAATTGACTTCATCACATGATATCTGCTAACAGGTTTCCTACATTGTGGGATGTTTTTCTAGAGTGCTTACCTGTAGATTGCTGTTTCATTCTCCTCCTCAAGACTCCACTTGAGTGGTCAGTGAAACAATTCTTGCCTATTAATTATTAACATTAGTGATTATGCTGTTCATATTTTATACATACTGTCTATAAAGCTGCACTTAAATTGAGTTAGTTATTTGCGGAGTGTTTTACAACCATATCTTAATCCCATTTAAAGCAGTCATTAATGGGCATCTGCAGTTTGTATGTCTCTAGATTACATCAGATCTTTGGGACACAGGCATTTTGAGATTTACGATGAAAAATGCCATCCACATCCAGAAAAGGATCTATGGAGTTGGAATGCAGAATGAAGCAGACTATTTTCTCTTCTGTTATGTTTGGTTTTGTTTAGTTTTACTCATGCTTTCTCCCATTCATTTTAATTCTTCTATGCAACATGTCTAATGTGAAAATGTGTTTAATGAGAATGTATGGGTAGAGCCCATATAAGATTACATGCCATCTTGGGGGGAGAAGGAGAAGAAAATTTAAAACTTATTGAAGTGATTGTTGAAAAAAGAAAACAAATAAATATGAAGGGAAATATAAAGTTGAGAAAACTGAAAAAAAAAAAATTCTCATAAACTGAAAAAATATGTTCAAGGTAAAAAACATTTAGATGAATATAGATTTCCCTTCATTCTTTCTCTCTTTCTTACTGCTATCATGGGAGAGCTAAAGATTACTAGAAAAGAATGAACAGGAAAGGCATCTTCGAGTGGTTCTGAATCCATCTCTCCTTCCCTGACAACAGCAGCACAAAGGAAATACATGCAAATGAAACCTTGACCTGTGAATACAATAATGAGAGCTGATGAAAAGAATACTATTTATCATTCTGCTATATAGATCTTTGGGCATAAAGTCTATAACTAAGCAGAAGACTATATTTCAAAATTCCTTTTTTTTTTATTAAACTTTTAACATTTATTTTCACACAATTTTGGGTTACAAATTTTCTCCCCTTTTTCCCCCTCCCTCCCCAGACCCAAGTTTTCTAATTGCCCCTGTGACCTATCTGCTTTCTCCTCTATCCTCCCTCCCTGCCCTTGTCTCCGTCTTCTCTTTTGTCCTGTAGGGCCGGATAGCTTTCTTGACCCCTTAACCTGTATTTCTTGTTACCCAGTGGTAAGAACATTACATTTGGTCCTAACACTTTGGGTTCCAACTTCTTTAGCTCCCTCCCTCTCTACCCCTTCCCCTTGGAAGACAGGCAGTTCAATATAGGCCATATCTGTTTAGTTTTGCCAATGATTTCCATACTAGTTGTGTTGTATAGGACTAATTATATTTCCCTCCATCCTGTCCTGTCCCCCATTACTTCTATTTTCTTATGGTCCTTTCCCTCCCCATGAGTGTTGACCTCATATTGCATTCTCCTCCCCATGCCCTCCCCTCTATCCTCCCCCCCCATCCTGCTTGTGCCCCTGTCCCCCACTCTCCTGTATTATGAGATAGGTTTTCCTATCAGAATGAGTGTGCATTATATTCTTTCCTTTAGTGGAATGTGATGAGAGTAGATCTCATGTTTTTCTCTTGTCTCCCCTCTTTATCCCACCACTAATAAGTCTTTTGCTTGCCTCTTTTATGAGAGATAATTTGCCCCATATAACTTCTCCCTTTCTCCTCCCAATATTTCTCTCTCACTGCTTGATTTCATTTTTTTTTTTTTAGTATATGATCCCATCCTCTTCAATTCACTCTGTGCACTCTGTCTCTATGTATGTGTGCATGTGTGTGTGTGTGTGTGTGTGTGTGTGTGTGTGTGTGTGTGTGTACTCCCACCCAGTGCTCAGATACTGAAATGTTTCAAGAGTTATAAATATTGTCTTTCCTTGTAAGAATGTAAACAGTTCAACTTTAGTAAGTCCCTTATGATTTCTCTTTGCTGTTCACCTTTTCATGATTCTCTTCATTCTTGTGTTAGAAAGTCAAATTTTCTTTCCAGCTCTGGTCTTTTCATCAGGAAAATTTGAAAGTCTTCTATTTCATTGAAAGACCATTTTTTCTCCTGAAGTATTATACTCAGTTTTGCTGGGTAGGTGATTCTTGGCTTCAGTCCTAGTTCCTTTGACTTCTGGAATATCCTATTCCATTCCCTTCTATCCCTCAATGTAGAGGGTGCCAGATCTTGTGCTATCCTGATTGTATTTCCACAATACTTGAATTGTTTCTTTCTAGCTGCTTGCAATATTTTCTCTTTCACCTGGGAATTCTGGAATTTGGCCACAATGCTCCTAGGAGTTTCTCTTTTTGGATCTCTTTCATGCGGTGTTCTGCGGATTCCTTGAATATTTATTTTGCCTTCTGGTTCTAGAATCTCAGGGCAGTTTTCCTTGATAATTTCATGGAAGATGATGTCTAGGCTCTTCTATTGATCATGGTTTTCAGGTAGTCCCAGAATTTTTACATTGTCTCTCCTGATTCTATTTTCCAGGTCAGTTGTTTTTCCAATAAGATATTTCACATTATCTTCCATTTTTCGAATCTGCTCGGTATGTTCTGAGATATCTGTCTTTCTCGAAAAGTCCAAGCATCCATCTGTACCATTCCAGATTTGAGAGACCTATTTTCTTCAGTAAGCTTTTGAATCTCCTTTTCCATTTGGTTAATTCTGCTTTTGAAAGCATTCTTCTCCTCATTGACCCCTTGCACCTCCCTTGCCAGCTGAGTTAGGCTAGTTCTCAAGGTGCCAATTTCTTCAAGATTTTTTTGGTTCTCCTTTAGCAGGGAGCTGATCTGTTTTTCATGCTTCTCCCTTATCCCTCTCATTTCCCTTCCCAGTCTTTCCTCCACCTCTCTAACTTGATTTTCAAAATTCCTTTTGAGCTCTTCCATCGCCCGAGCCCATTGGGTGGGCTGGGACACAGAATCCTCGATTTCTGTGTCTTTGCCTGATGGCAAGCATTGTTCCTCCCCATCAGAAAGGAAGGGAGGAAGTTTTTTTTTCTCCGATAAGGTACCCTTCAATAGTTTTATTTCTTTTCCCTTTTCTTGGCATTTTCTCCACCTAGTGGCCTGACCTCTGAATGTTCTCCTCACACCCACCTCGCCTCCTGCTCCTCCCAGCCAGCTTTTGGGGACTGAGATTCAAATGCTGCTTCCCACCTTAGGATTTTTGGCGGGGGCAGGGCTGCTATTCAGTGTGAGAATTGAGTTCAGGTGCTGAGGTCAGGGGCAGGGCCGCCTCTCTGGCTCAATTCCCTCAGGAGGGTTATGCACAGACCTTCCACAATGGATCCAGGCTCCCGCTTGCTTTGGGAGCCCCTGTCCACAGCCGCCTCTAAGCCCCCACCTCCCAGGGGGGCCCGAGCCATGGAGGCACCTCACTCCCCTCTCAACCCGTCAAAGAGACTCTCTCACCTACCCCCGTCAGTCACCTGTTGGTGGGAGGCCCGTATAGCTGCTGAAGATCCCGCCTCCGGATCCCTCTCAGAACTGTGTCTCTCGGAGCTGCAGCCGCCGTCACCGCCGCATGTCCGGGCTGGGCACCGTGTCTGCAGCGCGACGGACCTTTTGCGAGAGGTTTGCAGGTCCCTCTGTGGGTGGGGGGACCCGCGTGGCCACTGGAGATTCCGTCCCATAGCCCTCTTGGATCTTTTTCTCACGGTGTCACTGCCGCGGTAGGGCTGCTCTCTTCTTCCCGCCCCGGCGCCCAGTCCCTGGCGCGAAGGTCCCCCCGCGAGAGGTTTGCAGGTCTCTCCGGAACAGAAATCTCCCTCGTTCCGTGGTCTCTGGGTGCAGAATTCGCCCTGGGTTAGACCCCTCTGCCGTTCTGTGGTTTGTGGGTTTGGAGCTATGTGTATGTGCGTCTTTCTACTTCGCCATCTTGGCTCTACCCCTCAAAATTCCTTTCTGAACCTTGGATATGACCAAGGATAGAAAGAGGAGAATTAAAAACATTATTTTTTATAAAATATATTCTTCACAAACATATAAAACTGAAGAATATAAAGATATGGATATTCTGCTTAAGAGAACTTGATCAGTTGAATCAGTCAGATAAGACATATACCTCTTTACCTATATTTTTATACTTATATATATGTCATATATATTATAATTTTTTTATAATTCTTAAAGATAGATGTTTGTGTTTGATATAGTATTATTCATGTGTTCCAATCATAAAAGGATTTGCAATTTCATATGTAGAGAATAGGCATAGACAGAGCCCATGTGTAGAGTGGCTGGCATACTGAAAAAACATGTGTGGCATATAAGGATAACATATGATGCATCACTTTTTGATGCTCCAAGGCTATTTACATCTTTTGATGAAGTCACTGGGCTTCTTCTATTGACCCTGCTTTCCACTGATCTTCTGCAGATGCTACTCCTTTGGAGCCTTGTTAGCAGGACACATAGTCTTCTTTGGAGCCTTCCATACTAAGTGCTTCTTTCTCTCTGCTTATGTTTGTTTGTTTTCTTTAACCTAAATGCTCAGTTTATAATCTTATTTCTTCCTCATTAGAAGAATAAATTCTGAGATTGTCTTTTATTTAAAAAGCATGGCTTCTTTAGAAAACAATATTTAGCTTTTGGTGAGGCCAAGCTGCCAATCACAGTCTCCTCTGAGTCTCTTTTGTGACCTAGAGCAATAGAACCAGAACCAGAGGTAGTAGAGATGGTAGGTGGAGGTTTGCTCATGTTTTGTTTTTATTTTTTTTATTGTCACCTATTTTCCATCCATAAAATCTGACTAGAAATGATTTCATCTCAAATAAGAGAGTCCTGGCACTGAGCACTAAGATTTTACAGACACACTGCAATTTTTTATCATCTAACTATTATTTATATCTAAAAGATAAATAAATTTTCTAGAAAAAAGAACATAAACAAAGCTACATCTACAGTTTCATTCTTACCTTTTTATACGCAAATATGTCCAGAAAAGTTAGACAAGCTTTAAGCTCACCCTTTTAACCTTCCCTTGACAAAAAAATGTATAGCCTTTGACAGTTATATGGAGTATAACTAGATGTTTGTTGTTATAATAAACTATACAGAAATTAAAACTTTGTATAATTAACACAACCTGAGTAGTGTATACAGTTAGATTTAATATAAGACAAATTTCATTGGTCAACAATTCATCCAGTTCATCTTTGAGATCTTCCATCATATATAGGGAAGTCAATATTGAAAAAATTTGGAAGTAAGTAAAGTAGTATCTGCCCTTGAGGACATTTGGCCTCCCATTTGTGATGAGATAATATGCCTGGCTTCTTGCTGATCACCCCCAAGTAATCATTTGATTTTTCAGGCAACAGAGAGTCACAAAAGTAATATTTCTCTGGATCCACTTCTGAGTTGGATAATTCAGTGTCCCTGTCATGCTCTTTCACATCATTTTCCTGTATCTTCTCTTAAATTTCTACATAGGCTACATGGATGATCTTGATATTCACTTACTGTTATCCTTCTTGTGTCAATGCATTGGTAAGATAGTGAATGATTTATGGATGTTCCTAATCAAAAGTGTAAGTTCTGAAATGGTCCTTTGGTCTAAACAAAGGTCCAGGTATCCACTTTTTTCCTGACAATAATGATTTCATGCAACTTCAGGCTGATTCTGAATTAGCCCATATAGAAATAGTTCATGTCACTACCTATAGGATCTTAGTATTTTCATAGGAAATAAAACATTTCTTTCAAAAATATTGCTAATGAAATTACTGGAGCATAATGTTGACTTGTAATTTACTGTCTGACATAGCAGGGCACTCTATATATTTCATTTTTTTTTTCTTTGAGTTCTTCGTTAGGCTCCAATATGCCAAAGGAACAGACTCATACCAAGTTGGTTAAGAGGTTAGATTTACCATCTTTAGGGTAATCTCATGTTCCTTGTCCTATCTCTGTTTCATGACCATAGTTCTATGAAGACAAACTTCCACTTAACGAACTGAGTATTTGCCAATTTAATACACTTGACATATGTGTATATTGTTGTTGTTGTGTATGTTCTTCATTCTTGAAGAGAACCAGACATCAAGATGATGGCATGACTTGCAGCTAACTTTGATTTGAGTGAGGGAGGGTCTGTGCAAGGTCACCAGTCTAACTTGCTCCTCCAGAGCCATCTGGGTCCAGTGCCAACTGGGTCCAGTGGCCGGATATTCATCAGGATGACTAGAGATGGCCCAGGATGGGACCTTGGCCATTTTAGGCTGCCTTATCAGATTCTCACTTTAAGTGAGATATACCCATTCAGTGAATAAGCCTCTTTAAGTAGTTACTCAAGGAATGGACCTTTTTAAGAAAAGAAAAGATACCAAAAAAAAAAAATTCAAATTGAGAGGGAAAGTTCCTGGGTAAAAGAGAAACAATTACCATTTAGTAAATATATGTGTATATATACATATATACACATATGTGTATATACACACATGTACATATGCATATATAAACACATATGTGTATAAAATATATGTGTACATGAATACAAATGTGTATTCATCTAGGTAATATTTTAAACACATGGCAATTTTCTATTGGTTATGTCCTTGTATCAGACTGCTATAACCTCTGTTTCTTTGACTGCTTGTTACTCTGTGTTGAATTCCTATCTCTACAATTCTATTTAACAACTTATTTTTTTTAAACTTTTGTTTTTGTGTCAGAACAGTTAGATCCATTGCTTTGCTTCTGTGGTCCTTATATAAGAACAAGTCTGTTATTGTTGAGTCATTTCAGTCACGGCCAACTCTTAATAACTCCATTTGAGGTTTTCTCAGCCAAGATATTGGAGTGGCTTGCCATTTCCTTCTCCACCTCATTATACAGAAGGAGAAACTGAGGCAAGCATAGTTAAGTGATTTATTTAAAGTCACACAGCTAATAAGTGTCAGGTCTTCCTGACCCCAGGCTTGGTACTCTATCCACTGGGCCATTGAGGTGCCCTAGAAAATTTAAATGTCTGTTTAATGCCTTGGAATCATATGCAAACCTATTCTTTGTAGCAAGTGATCAAGATTTATTTGCTTTTACTTTAACTTGGGACCAATTAGGGTCTTGTATCTAATTGACCTGAGATCTTGTACCTTTACACTCTTTCTTCAGTCTGATTTTATTAACTTTATCCCATTTTATTGCTATCAGTATCCCATGTCCACAGTAGATTTTACATGTACATTACTGAGTGAGAGGTCTTTTTTACCCCTTTACATAGAAAAAGTGTGCATAAACGTAGCATACACTTGCTATGGTGTCCCACCACTGCCAAGTGCTTATGAGATTTTTTTTTCCCATTTGATTTCAAATTTTACAGCTTTCTGACTCTTCACAATTCCCAAAGCTGTTTCATTATGGATTTCCAGAAACTCAGCTCCTTTTATTTCCTGTCCCATTCAGGTGGCTGACCACACAATTGCATTTCAGTCACATAACTGATTCAAGCTTCCTATGATTCTTTCCTAGGGATAAATCTAGCTTTTGCCAAGAAAATTTCAAATTTAATCCTATACCTGTGGTATAGGAGATTCTGTACTGGCAGTATGCAATGAAAAGTATGAAAGCCTGTCATCATCTTTAGTTGCTTCTTTCCTCTCAAATGTCTTCTTCTCCATTTAATTTGGAAAGCAATATTCTGTTATTCCCCCTTTCATTGACAGAGTTTTGACTGCATATGATTTTCTTATATACAGTGTAAAGCCTCATGGTCATTTTCTACGGACACTCTAAAAATTTAATTCACCATGGACTTTAGAATACTCTAATTTAAGTGAAGTACAGGAGAAAAGGATTTTGTCTTTTTCATAAGATTTAGTAATTTTTTCAAAGTGTTTATAACATCCCACTGAATGCTCTGAACAGTCTTATTGCTGCGTAGTCATCAAGTACCGTTTTCAAATGATCTATTCAGTTTGGCTCTAGATAAATTGAAACTTGTTGGTACTCTAACAGCGCAACAGCCCTGTTGCTCACATAGGCTTCTATAACCCAAATGGACACAGTAATTCAACAAATATGAGTACTTAAACATAGAAGTCAACAAGTACTTATTCAGCACTTCTGTGCCAGCAACTGGACTAAGTATCGAACATACAAGTAAAAACAAGAAAAGAAACGTTATGCCACTGGAGAGCTTATATTCTAATGGAAAAGACAATAGATAAAAGGAAACTGAGTGTGAGAAAGTGAGGCACTAAGGTAACTGCACAGAACCACGGAGAAGAAATCTAGAGGAGGAGAGATGAGAGTGGTGAGCATGAAGAGCTTGACTGGCCAAGGCACTTTCTCAAAACGGAGATTCTTGCAGGTATTCCACAGTTGGAGGAGTCCACAGGGGAGGAAGGATCTTCCAGAATGAGGAGAATGGAGTTATCTTTAAAGATAAGCAAGCTGCTGGAAAATGATGAAGTCTTACGAATTACACCACATGGACCCTTCCTCCTCGCAAGCCTAGTGTCAGGGCGGGCTGAGCTTTGCTCGGCTCTCCGCAGCTTCTTCTTTCAGAACTCTCCTCTGCCTCCTCTGTCTCCTCCCGTGTCCTGCCTGCTTCCGAAGAACGGGAAAGAAGCCTGGCCCCGAGTGAGAAGCAGGCTTGGAAAACCCCCACGGAGCCACCGGCCTCTTCTCAGCCGCAGCCTCCTCTGCCTCCATGATGAACGTGCCCAAGAGCGCAAGGTGACGCAGTACAAGAAGGGCAAGGACTCTATATACACGCAAGGCAAGCAGCGCTACGAGAGCAATCAGAGTGGCTGCCACGGTCAGACCGAGCCCATCTTAGGCAAGAAGGTCAAGACCACGGAGAAGATAGTGCAAGGCTCGAGTGCGTAGAGCCCGGCTGCAGGTCCAAAAGATGATGGCCATGGAGCGCTGCAAACAGGAGGAGACAAGAAGAGAGAGAAGGGGCAAGTGATCCAGTTGTGAGCTGCTTCCAGCGCGCCCTCAGCTCCTGGGAGAAAAACGATTAAAATGTTCAAGCTTCAGCAAGGAAAAAAAAAATAGAATCACATCACATGAAAGTTGTCTTAAATGATATGACTTGGAATACCAGAAAATTAATTTTCTAAGTACTGTCTGCAGAGAAAATGCTACTTTTTTTCTTCTTCACAGATTGATTCCTATGATTCTAGGGCGTTAGTGATAGAAAGACCATATAACATTGTAATTCATGGTCGATTGTATCCTGCCCCTAATTCAAAGTACACTGTGGATGCTAGGAGCTAGCTAATGTCCTTGGTCTTACTCATTTCTTTAACACAAAATCTTAGTGTAGACAGTTCAGTTTTCCATCAGAAATTTACTGCTTTAATGTCTGAAGGCTATACTGTACCTTGGTCATTAATTCTGTAAGGACTATTTACCCAATAACCAGTAATCAGGGAACAGTTCTGTGTTTTAGGGTTCTCCAGTTTCTTAGTTCAAAGGCCATGAACTCTCTTACACAGATATGTAAACAGAGAAAAACTTCAGACACAAAACCTACTGTACTGGGCAATGTAATTTTTTCTCCTATATGTCTTGTTATATTCATATGCAGTCATAGCCTGCATAGCCTGAAGAGGGCTTTGATCATCCTTTTAATACTGCAACAAACAATATTTGCTAACTGCCTACTCATTAAACAGATACTTATTGTACTCTGTTGTCCCTCTTAGTGCTAAGAAGAGATGATAATGTGAGTAAGTTAAATATTGGGGTAAAAAATATATGACATGATTCATGCTACTAAGCTTAAAATCAAATTGTGAAAACAAGACATACATATAAAATAAGTTAAAATAAAAAATCACATCTAAGTGCAGCACAAATGGCCTATATAATAATTTTAAAGAGGAGAATGAACAATGATGTGATAAAGAATTGTGAAGACTTCTTGGGAAAGGTGGGATGAGGTGGGAATTTAAAAAGTCATTTAGTGAGAGTAGCAGTTAGATAGAATGGACCACTTAAGTAGTGCATTTTTTTTTTTTTTGGCAGTGAATTAAATTTGGCAGTAGATTAAAGTTTGGGAAAGTGCCAAAACATAAGACCCTGTCTGGGAAAGTCTGGCACAGTTATATTATTCCAATAACATTTAAACCAATCGCAGAAGTGTAGACTGAAAAATGGAAGGAACTTAGACGTCAAGTAGTTTACTCTTACCAAAATTAAGAGTCCATTCTATAGCATCCTCTATACAGGGTCATAAAACTGTTTCTTCATCAGTGAAGATCTAATCATTCCCCTCCCTGGTAAGGGAGTCAAATTGATTCCACATCCGCACAACTTTGATAATATAAAGGCATGTGTATCTGATTTAGGGACAAGACAAAAAGAATTATTGTCAATGATAAAATATGTGGTTTTGCCTTTCCCTGGTGAACCACATCCTAGATAACTATGGGGAAAAATTTTATATTGTTTCTTATCATTGGAAGATGCCAGCAAGAACTATAATCTTATATAATGGTGGTATTGGGAGAGACTTAAGAGGTTAGACCATTTTATCTAACTCTAGTCTATAACACAGGAAACAGAGCCACCAGGACTGGTAGAATGGCAAATTGAGGACAAAAATAATAATGGTAGTGTGATACCCAAGATTTATATCCCTAACCCTCCTGGATTTGGTAAGGAAGAGAGGTAGTGTTATAATATAGAAGAACATGAGACTGATTCACAGAAAACTTGAAATATATTGCCATTTTCGCAACTAATGATGTGAAATTCTGTTGGTTTCCATTTTCTTCATTTGCAAGATGAAGCTAACAATATTTGTCATATATGCTGTTTTAATTCTTTTTCTGAAAGGAAATTAAGGGGGGCAGAGCCAAGATGGCGGAGTAGAAAGACGCACATACACATAGCTCCGAACCCACAACCCACAGAACGGCTAGAGGGGACCAACTCACGGTGAATTCTGCACCCAGAGGCCACGGAATATTGGAGCGAGGGAGATTTCTGTTCCGGAGAGACCTGCAAACCTCTCGCAGGGGGTCCTTCACGCTGCGGACAGGGTGCCGGGACTGGGAGCTGAGTGCAGCCCTGCAGTGGCCGCGACACTGAGAGGAAAAGATCCGAGAAAGCTACGGGGACGGGATCTCCAGCGGCCACGTGGGTCCCTCCACCCACAGAGGGACCTGCAAACCTCTCGCAAAAGGTCCGTCGCGCTGCAGACGCGGAGCCCAGCCCAGACCTACGGCGGCCACGGCTCCGAGAGGTACAGATCCGAGCAGGCTTCAGGGACGGGATCTCCAGCGGTGGCACAAGTCCCGCCACCCACAGGTGACGGGGGTCAGTGAGAGAATCTCTTTGGTGGGTCGAGAGGGGAGTGGGGTGCCCCCATGGCTCGGGCCCCCCCGGGAGGTAGAAGCTGAGAGGCGGCTGCAGACAGGGGCTCCCCAAGCGGGCGGGAGCCTGGATCCATTGTGGAAGGTCTGTGCATAAACCCCCTGAGGGAACTGAGCCTGAGAGGCGGCCCTGCCCCCATCTGACCACCTGAACTTAATCCTCACACTGAATACCAGCCCTGCCCCCGCCAAAAGCCCTAAGGTGGGAAGCAGCATTTGAATCTCAGTCCCCAAACGCTGGCTGGGAGGACCAGGAGGCGAGGTGGGAGTGAGGAGAATATTCAGAGGACAAGTCACTGGCTGGGGAGAATGCCCAGAAAAGGGAAAAGAAATAAAACTATTGAAGGATACTTTCTTGGAGAACAGACATTTCCTCCCTTCCTTTCTGATGAGGAAGAACAATGCTTACCATCAGGCAAAGACACAGAAATCAAGGATTCTGTGTCCCAGCCCACCCAATGAGCTCAGGCCATGGAAGAGCTCAAAAAGAATTTTGAAAATCAAGTTAGAGAGGTGGAGGAAAAACTGGGAAGAGAAATGAGAGGGATGAAAGAGAAGCATGAAAAGCAGATCAGCTCCCTGCTAAAGGAGAACCAAAAAAATGTTGAAGAAATTAACACCTTGAAAACTAGCCTAACTCAATTGGCAAAAGAGGTTCAAAAAGCCAATGAGGAGAAGAATGCTTTCAAAAGCAGAATTAGCCAAATGGAAAAGGAGATTCAAAAGCTCACTGAAGAAAATAGTTCTTTCAAAACTAGAATGGTACAGATGGACACTAAGGACTTTGTGAGAAAGACAACTATCACAGAACATAGCGAGAAGATTGGAAAAATGGAAGATAATGTGAAATATCTTATTGGAAAATCAACTGACCTGGAAAATAGATTCAGGAGAGACAATGTAAAAATTCTGGGACTACCTGAAAACCATGATCAAAAGAAGAGCCTAGACATCATCTTCCATGAAATTATCAAGGAAAACTGCCCTGAAATTCTAGAACCAGAGGGCAAAATAAATATTCAAGGAATCCACAGAACACCGCATGAAAGAGATCCAAAAAGAGAAACTCCCAGGAACATTGTGGAAAGGAAATTAAGGATATAAGATAGAGAAGCAGAGTGAAAATATAGTTATTTCTCAGTTGTTTTTCAGTCACATCCAATTTTTCATGACCTTACTCAGGGTTTTCTTGGCAAAAATACTGGACAGATCTGCCATTTCATTCTCCAACTCATCTTACATATGAGGAAATTGAGGAAAGCAGGGTGAAGTGACCTGCCCAGGCCACATAGATAGTAAGTGTCTGAGGCCAGATTTCAACTCAGAAAGATGAGTCTTCTTGACTCTAGGTCGGGCACTCTATCCACTATGCCCTGTGAAAAATACAAACCTTACATAAATGTAAAGTTGTATTGTCAATCATATTAATTCATTTTTCCAGTTATCCCCATTTTTGTCTTTTCTCCAAACTTTACTTCTTACTTTTATCAGCTCAATTCAGATTCTTTCCTAGAGAAAGAACCTTGTTGTCTTCTCAAACCCACATTCTGAAAGTGCAGCAACAAAATTGCTATGTCCAAGATACATGGAATCCATTTATCTCTTCACTGTTCCTTCACATAAAATCATCACTGTGGGTACAAGGGTTTTTTTTTTTTTTTTTTTCTGCAGCAAGTGCTGACATCTGGAACAGGCTTTCTCTCTGTTTCTGCTTTATTGGCTCTGCCATTTCTAATCTCATCTAAAACCATATCTGCTTTTTTCTTGCCTCTCCTGCTATCACTGTATCATATATAATTGTATTATTTAATTCTGTGAAATATATTGGGATAATTTTGTATTAAAACAGCTTATATAAAAACATGTTAGCCTTGATGCTATTTGGAAATTAATTTCTGTGTAACAAGTGACTAATTTTGGAATACTTTTGTCTTAGTGATATGCAGTGATCAGAACAAATGTATTAGAGAATTTTTAGAGAGAGATAAAAAATAATGTTGAAGCAGTACAAAAAGAAAAGAAAGAAATGTTCCTTAATTCTAAATGTTCTTAATTTTCTATCAAACTGATATATCTCCACTTCTGGAAATCAATGCATGCAGCAATTCATGGGAACTCAAAAGACATACTTCCTCGTGGAGAGTGTGAATTCTCATTTTTTGAAACACTTAAGACACAACACAGTAGAATTTCCTACTATTTCCTCTCTTTTACTTTTGGTTACTTGAACTGAGCTGTAAATTATGACTTTTCAAGCCTATAGGATTAATTTAAGACAAAATTTCATTAGGGACAAATAAATATACATTAAAGTCTCCTCCTTAAAAGAGAAAAGGCCTTGTCATATTAAGCACTGAGTGCATTAAAAAGCATACTGAATACTTATTTTCAGATGACAGTGTTAGCAGTCAAAACTTATTGTACAACTATAGTGTGTAAGATATTGATCTGAGTGAAAGGTGTCAAAAGAGGCATATGACTTTTTCCTTCCCCTGGGCAATTTACTTTCTAGCTGGGAAGGTAAAGAATATACATGGTGACATATACTAAATGGCAAATGAGTGTAATAGAGAGTACCACTCTCAGAAGAGAAATGGGGTGGAGGAGGGATCATGAATTGTACAGATTGTAGAAGAGTTAACAGAGGAGATAGGATTTTATCTGGACTTTTAAGAAATAGTAGGGAGAGAGCATTCTGGGAAGATGGTGAAGTAGGTCAGAAAATTTCAAGTTCTCATGATTTTCCTTCACAAAAGAGATAAAATAGCACCTCTGGGTGAAAATAGACCCATGAAAATGGGTCAAGAAGGAACCAGCACATGCTCAGTGAGTACAGAAGCAGTGGGGCAGGTATGTTATTTACTGTCAGCACTGACAGGAGTCTGGAGGTCTTTATTTGAGTTCAAGGTCAGAGGGGAGAATTGAAGAGGATCAGAGGCCAAAGGCACTATCCCCCATACCACAGGACTAGAAGTGATTATAAAAACTAAATTGTTACCAAAAAAAAAAAAATACACAGACAAAGGAGAAAGAATCCAATCATAAAGAGCTTCTATGGGAATAGAGAAGACCAGGATTTTTCTTCAGAGGAGAATATGAAAGAGAAGAAACCCCTCTTCTACACCCAAACAGTGATGTCAAAAAGTCACCTGACCAAAAAGAATTCATTGAAGAACTTAAAAAAAAGACTTAAAAAACAAATAAGAAAGATGGAGGAAAGATTAAAAAGAAAAATAAGAATAGCCCAAGAAAAACAAAAAGATTATGACAAAAAAGTCAACCAATTAGAAAAGGAGATCCAGAACTTTAAGGAAGAAAATGACTCCTTGAACATGAGAATTGTGTAAGGGGAAGCCAATAAAGTTATAAGGGATCAAGAAATTAAAAAAATATATATATATAAGGAATGGAAAAAAAAAGAAGAGAATATGAAACATCTTATAAGAAAAGCAATGGATCTACAGAACATATCAGGAAGGGAGAATATAAGAGTAATTGGATTCCCTGAAAGTTTTGATAAAAAGAAAAGAATCTTGATGCAATAATACCAGAAATAATTAAAGAAAATTGTCCAGAGGGCTTAGAATAAGAAGGGAAATTAGAAATAGAAAAAAAATTCCACCAATTACGACCTGAAAGAGATCCTACAAGGAAAATTCACAGAAATATTAGTTAAATTCCAACCACCCCAAATCAAGGACAATATCTTATCAGTAAGAAGAAAAAAAACAAATAATACATTATGCTACTACAATTAGAATCCCATAAGACCTAGTGTTGGTGACACCAAAAAATCACAGGTCTTAGAACACTATATATTGAATAGCAAAAGAACTGGGCCTCCAGGCAAAAATATCATACCCATCAAAGCTAAGCATAATATTGAGTGGCAAAAAATAAAATAAAGCAAAACAAACCACACTAAACCAAAAAAAAAAAAAAAAAACAAAACAAAAACAAAATTGTCAGGCTTTCAGGATTCTGTTAAACAAAAGAAAACAAATAAACAAACAAAAAACAAGCTTGAACTCAATACAATATTTGACATACAAGAACCAAGAAAAATATGATACATACCAATGGCCAATTACAAAGGACTCAATAAGGATAGAATGCTTACCTTTTATGTATGGAAAATGTAAAGCCTGTGTCTATGATTGTTACAAGTAGTTAGATAGTTTATGAGAAAGACTGGGGTAGACCTGAGTATGATAAGACTTTAAAAAAAGGATGAATTTTTAAAACCAATGAGCTCCTACCATTAAAGGCATATTTGAGGTCATATAAGTGGCCACTGCTATAGTGTGATTTGAAGGATTCAAGAGGGATTTCCTGTACAAAAAAGTTTTTTAGTGATTTTCCAAGTTTCCTGAAATTTTGAGAATATTAATTCATTCATTGTCTTTTTAAGATATCATAGAAAAGACTCCTGGTCAGGTGCATATGCGATGCCTATTTGAGGGTATTCCAATATCCATTATCACCCATGATTTCAGAATCATTATTCTTCTAGTTAGGAGCCAGGCTTGAAGCTCAATCATTCTTTGGTTCTTCCATTGCTCTCAATCCTTACAGCCAGTTTGCCATTCAGGCCTATTTTCTGTTAAACTGTATCTCAAATTTGTCTCTTCATTTTTATTTTAATATGTACGATCACTTCAGTATCCTCTCATTTCTCACTGCATCAAAAAAAAGACCTTTCTCATTGGTCTAAAAATAGATGAGGAGTGTGTGTGTGTGTGTGTGTGTGTGTGTGTGTGTGTGTGTGTGTGTGTGTGTGTGATGGTGTTACGGCTATCAAAGACAGTATTCACTCTTTCTCAATTTTGCCAAGGGCTGACACTGAACTTCATTTTCCAGTTTTAGAATAATGTAGTGCTGTTGAAAGGAGAAAGTTGAGAGTTACTTCTCTGAGTTTTGGAAACAGCTAGATAACATTATTTTTTCCTCAATTTTTCTCCACTGAAATAGCTAGTTAGCTATGTGTATATAGACCTAAGTTTGAATCTTCATTCAGATACTTGCTAGGCATGTGAGTGCAGGCTAATCATTTAATCTGTCATTTCTTCATCTCTACAATGGGAATAATAATAGGACCAAATTCACAGGGATGAGAAAATAATTGTAAAACAATTTAAAAAACTTATTAAGTATGATTAAAATGTTTCTTTTGTTCCTGATTTTTTTCAAATACTCCCTGATATAGATTTAATACCCACTTACCCTTTCTTCCCATTCCCATAATGAGCCCTCCCTTTCAATGAAGAAAATAATTAAAAATAACCAACAAAATAACTTTTCTATTATATTCTGCACTTTAGTGTTCTACCTCTTTCCCAAAAGGTTAATTTGTATCATTTGTTTTCCAGGACCAAAGTTGCTTATAATAGCTTTTCATATTGTTTTTTTTTTTTTTACTTACATAATTATAAGTGTAAAGTATTCAGACTTTGCTTACCTGACTCTGAACTGTATTCTCATATTTCTCTGAATTCTGTGTATATTTTTGCTTCTTATGGCATTATGCTAATTTATGACATTCGTATCCTATTCTTTATTTACCATTCTCCAATTGATGGGCATCCATTTGTTTCTTTTTTATTTTCTATTACAAAAGTTACTGTTAATAATGGTGCATGAAGTAGGCATCGAGAGCATTTTTTATGTAGCTGATATGTTACTCATTTGACAAATAACTTTTATTATTGCCATACCTAACCTGTGTTCTCATCTCTATTATTTATTACCTCTCTCACTAAATGCTAACAAAGCTGTCCTAAGACATTACTATACATGCCATGCTTTCTATGTTTTCATATGACTGAGTAGATCCCCAAATATTACTTGAAATCTTTTCCTTACTGAAGAAACATAGTTCATAAGATCATGGTATTTAGAACAAGAAAGGACATTAAATGTCATCTAGTAAATCTCTTTATTTTGTACATACAGAACCAGGTATGAAAATTAAGATTCAAGCTCAGTCAGGTGTCCCGCATCTTTTCACTAAAAAACAGATGCATCTCCAGAATATATTCATAGGTAAGCATAGAATATAGACCAGGTATCTTATATACCTGGTCTATGCTGTATGAATGATTATGATTATATATAAATTTAATGAGGGGCAGCTAGGTGGCCCAATGGATAAAGTGTTGGGCATTAAAATATTAATTCAGGTATTTCACTGTAAGCTTTAAAATTGAAACTGAAGCTTAAATACTCAGGCCACATAATGAGAAGATGGCATTCATTGGAAAAGATGTTGGGAAAGATTGAAGGCAAAAGAAAAAGGGAACAGCAAAGGCTGAGGTGGATAGTGTTCTGTAAACAAAGAATAAACTTGGAGAAACTTTGAAAGATAGTGAAGGATAGAAAGGCCTGACTTGCAGTAGGCAATAGAATCATGAAGAGTCAGACATAACTGAATGACTGAACAACAACAAAGCTTTTTGAAGTTAGGGATGATGTTTTATCTAAACTTGGAAGTTTAATCTTTGAGAACTCAACCTAGGTTATGCTTGCAATTAGTGATTAATGTGTGTTTATTGAAGGGGTTAGAAGGTCCTTTCCATATTCAGTCAGTTATTAAACATTTATTATGCAACTATTACATAAGAGGCACTGTGTTAAGTCCTGGGGATACAAAGGAAAACAAAAGACAATCTATGATGTAAAGGAGTGTGTAATTTAATGCAGAAGGAAACATATAAAAAGAAGCAGAAAAGCAGGGATGAGGTAGGTTACACAGACAGGGAATATGATGAAGTCTAGAGGAGTACAACACTGAGAAATAAAGAAATGACAGGCCTGTTTGTCCAGCTTAAATGACAGGTCCAGATGAGCTCACCAATCTTCATCTTCTAGCTTCACTCGAATCAAAGGGAGGAAAGGATCCCTAATGTCAAGGGGTCCTAGTAAAGTGGGATTTCTTGAGTGAATGTAATCTGGTGAGGAGACAAGGTTGCTGGGGAGACAAGGACATGATGAAATCCAGAGAAGTATAGCCTAGTGAGAATTGAAGAGATAGCTGGACCAAAATCTATATGATTTAAATTTTGACTCTCCAATCTTTGATGTGTCTGAGTAGGTATAATATTTCCTTTTTCTTCTTAATGATGATGAAACATTATTTTATCTTGTTTCATTGTACATTATATATTCATAAAATATACAATAAATGGAGTAGACTCATTTCTCAAAACAATTGAACTTTAAAAAGATGAGCTAGGGGTGGAGCCAAGATGTCAGAGTAGAAAGACAGACCTGTAGAAGCTCCCCCACATAGCCAATAGAATACTTTAATAAATGACTCTAAATAAATTCTAGAGCAACAGAAGTCACAAAATGACAGAGTGAAAGAGATTTCCATCCCAGCCTGGAAGACAGGCTGGAAGCCCGACAGGAAAGGTCTACCGCACCAGGCATGGAGCAGAGTGCAGCCCAGCATGGGCGGTGCAGTGCAACAGGGACAGGACATGGAACTGGCTTCAGAGGACCACTGGCAGCAGCAGTTCCCATATTACTCAATCCACAAATGCCAAAGGCAGCTTCAAAGATCAGTGAGAAAGCTCCTTCAACCATGACAAGGGAACGCGGTCTGAACTGCCAGCAACAGTGTACATTTTTGGAGCCCTCTGCCTAAAGCCCCAAGGGGAAATGAGCAGTTGATCTGAATCTCAGCCCTGAGCACAGCCCTGAGGTGAGGAGGAGCGCTGGCCTGGTGGAGTTGGAGGTAGTTGTAGAGAGAGAATTTTATTTCTCACAGACTCTGGGCAGAAATTTTCTGGTTGCTCTCAGACCAGTCCACAGGTCAGGAGAAGAGTAAACTCCTCTCCCTTGATTGTGCCACCTTGGAGGAACTTAGAACTTCCAGGTCCCCAGAGTATACCCTCCTCTTGATAAAGGACTCAAAAGTCAAGTAACTGACTGGGAAAATGTCGAAAAATGGAAGAAAGCAAGACTACAGACAGTTACTTTCTTGGTGAATAGATATTTTCTTCCATTCCTTCAGATGAGGAAGAGCAATGCTTACCATTAAAGGAAGTCAAGGCTTCCAAAACCTCCCAGATAAATTTGCAATGCTCTCAGCCCATGAAGGAGCTCAAAAAGGATTTTGACAATCAAGTAAGAGAGGTGGAGGAAAAATTGGGAAGAGAAATGAGAGTGATAGAAGAAAAATCATGAAAAGCAAGTCAAGAGCTTGATAAAGAAAACCCAAAAAAGTGCTGAAGCAAACAACACCTTTAAGAATAGGCTAACTCAATTGCAAAAGAGGTCCAAAAAGCCAATGAGCAGAAGAATTCTTTAAAAAGCAGAATAAGTCAAATAGAAAAGGATGTTCAAAAGATCATTGAAAAAATAGTTCTTTAAAAATTAGAACGTAGCAGATAGAAGCTAATGACTTTTCAAAAAACCAAGAAATTACAAAACAAAACCAAAAGAATGAAAAAATAGAAGATTATGTGAAATATCCCATTTGAAGAACAACTGACCTGGAAAATTTATCCAGAAGAGACACTGTAAAAATATTGGGAATACCTGAAAGCTGTGATCAAAAAAAGAGTCTAGACATCACGTTTCACAAAATTATCAAGGAAAACTGCCCTGATATTCTAGAACCAGAGGGCAAAATAAATATTGAAAGAATCCCATCGATCACCTACTGAAATAGTTTCAAAAAGAAAAACTCCTAGGAATATTGTAGCCAAATTCCAGAGTTCCCAGGTCAAAGAGGAAATATTACAAGGAGCTACACAGAAACAATTTGTATATTGTGTAAATACAATCAGGATAATACAAGATCTAGCAGATTCTCATGAAGGAATCGAAGGGACTGGAATATGTTATTCCAGAAGTCAAAGGAACTGGGATTAAAATCAAAATTTTATGGAAATAATGTTGAAAACTAAAAATAAATAAACAAACATTAAAAAAAGGAAGAGCTGACTTTATTGATAGATTTGGTAGATAATTGTAGTAATAATTTTGCAGAAGTCAAGGAAGTACCCCTTTGCTAATTTTTTTCTTTCACGAAGAAAATATTGATGAATCTAATTTCACATTAGTTTCCTTTGTATTTTAGGATTGCCCTCTCTTTAGATCATCTTTTTTTAAAAACACATCAAGCATCTAAAGACACAATCTGAGTTGACCTATTCTTTTCCCTCTTATAGGGAAGACAAAGATATCATGAGGTTACAAGAAATCTAATAGGAAAGAAGATATGCAAAGGGAAATGAAAGGGGTGGTATGAAGAATAGAGGGAGCAGCAGACGGAATCACAAAATTTTGAACTCTTAAGACAAGAATGGGGCCTCAGAGACTACATTTTCAGGCATAAATTTAAGAGAAACTCCATCAACAAAATCCTTGCCAAACTTATACCATGACTTTGCAAACAATTACTCCTATTACAAGGTAAACCTGGTCTCCTACTCTGTGCACATGATAATTTTTTTTTGCCTCTGTTTCATGAATTGTCACTATTATATATCAAAAGGTCAGAGAAAATAAGATTCTTTGTTTCTTCATAGTAATATGGTATTTTTGGAATATAAGTTATAGATTCATATTTTTATTTTTGTTTTCAATATCAATTTCCAAAAGATTTTGAGTTTGAAATTTTCTTCCCATATCTTCCCTCCATCCTATCCCAAATGGCATGTATTCTGATTACCCTTTCCCCCAGTCTACCCTCCCTATTATCATCCCTCCCCTCTTATCCCCTTCCCCTTTACTTTCCTGAAAGGTAAAACATATTTCTTTACCCCATTGCCTGTATATCTTATTTCACATTTACAAGTAAAAACAATTTTTAACATTTGTTTTTAGAAATTTGAGTTTCAAATTCTCTCCCTTCTTCCCTCTTCATCAAACCTCATTGAGAAGGCAAGTAATTCGATGTAGGTTTACATGTGTAGTTATGCAAAACGCTTCTTTAACAGTCATATTGTGAAAGATTAGCTACATTTCCCACATCCTATCCCATCCCCCAATTATTTTATTTTCTCCTTTGACCCTATCACTTTTCAAAAGTGTTTGCTTCTAACTGCCCTCTTCCCCAACCTATCCTCCCTTCTATCACCCTCCCTGTCTTATCCTTTTTCCCCCTGTCCGTTTTCCCCCTACTTTCCTGTAGGGTCAGATACCCAATTGAGTGTGTATATTATTCCCTTCTCAAGCCAAATACAATGAGAGAAAGGTTCACTCATTCCTTCTCGGCTCCCCACTCTTCCCCTCCAATGTGAAATCTTTTTCTTAACTCTTTTATGTGAGATAATTTGCCCCATTCTATCTCCCCCTTTTTCCTTCTCCCAATATATTCCTCTCTAACCCCTTAATTTCACTTTTTAGATATCATTCCTTCACCTCATATTCAACTAATTCTGTGCCATCTGTCTATCTGTCTTTCTATCTAGCTATCTCCCTGTCTGTCTATCTATCTATTTCTTCCAGCTCCCCTAATTCTGAGAAAGGTCTCATGAGTTAAAATATGATCTTTCCATGTATGAATGTAAACAGTTCAACTTTAATAAATTTCTTATGAGTTCTCCTTCCTGTTTATCTTTTCATGCTTCTCTTGATTTTTGTATTTGAAAATCAAATTTTCTATTTAACTCTGGTCTTTTCATAAAAAATGCTTGAAAGTCCTCTGTTTCATTGGATGTCCATTTTTTTCCCCTAATGGATAATACTCAGTTTTGCTGGGCAGGTGATTCTCGATTTTAGCCTTAGCTCCTCTGACCTCTGGAATATCAGTTTCCAACCCCTCAATCCCTTAATGTAGAAGCTTCTAGATCTTGTGTTATCCTGATTGTATTTCCACAATACACAAATTGTTTCTTTCTGACTGCTTGCAATATTTTCTCCTTGACCTGGGAATTCTGAAATTTAACTATAATATTCCTAGGAGGTTTCCTTTTAGGATCTCTTTCCAGAGGTGTTGGGTGGATTCTTTCAATTTCTATTTTACCCTATTCTAGAATATCAGGGCAGTTTTCCTTGATAATTTCTTGAAAGATGATGCCTAGACTTTTTTTTTTGAAATGTGACTATATCCGTTTGTTGGTATAAGTTCACATGGAAACATAATACAAATGACAGGAAAACACACATACAGGTACTGTTCATTGGAACAAAGATTATATATATATATAGTTAGAATAATACTCATATAACAGGAAATAAGAAAATTAACACCATTTTACCTTGTTCAATTTGCAATGCTTTCAAATGAGTATATTTATAATTGTGTGATATTACTTCATGAAAAGTTGCTCTTTTCAGAACAGAAACTCACCCATCACTGATTCACACTGAGCATAACCACACATGAATAATTTCTCCTGTTTCTCATTTATTCATTATTGGGACATAGATTTCAGAACCTGTGCAGCATTTTGTTATCTTTATTGTTAGTCTGTTGTTATTGTTGTTGTTGTTCCTGATTTCTAAAGCTCACGTTTCACAAATTCTCTGACAAAATAAATATCATTCAACACTGAAAATGTCTTTTTTCCCATAGAAATTCATACATAATTATAATGACTTACTAAATGCCAAGGTCTTATGATCTTTTTTTGTATGCCTTGTACCTAGAATATACTAGACACTTAATAAATGCTTGCTGACCTGAACTTAGTAGCAAACTAAAGAAATTAAAATGCTTTGATCACAAGGGGTTTCATATGGGAAAATAACTGGTCTATTGTTGCAAGAGGAAAAATGACTGTCATCTACAATGTCCTCCTTGAGCAATTGAATGGAAGATAAGTTTTCTGAGAGCAGTAACTGCCTTAGAATCCTCCATCTCTTAGCATACTCCCTGGCACATAGAAGATGCCTAACAATTGTTAATTGACTGATTACTTCTTGGGTACCAGTCTATCACTTCAGTGAGTTTAAATATAGATTTTACATTGGAAACTGTAAGTAAAAAGTAATATTTTCTAAAACTTCCAAAATGACAGATTAGCATTTTAGTAAAACTATTTCATTTTGTGCATGCATTTTAGTAACATGGATAATGAACAATAAGAATAAAAGAACTATCATGTTTTCTAGCAGTATTTTCTAGGCCAGGGATGGGGAACCTGCAACCCTGAGACCACATGTGGTCCTCCTGGTTCTCAAATGGGTTCCCCAGACTGAATCCAAACTTTATGCAACAAATCCCTTTAAATCAAAGGATTTGTTCTATAGAACTTGGGCTCGGTCAAAAGGCCAGAGCCAAGAACCTACGAGGCCACACGAGGATTCAGGGCTGGAGCTTTCCCACCCCAGTTCTAGGCTGTAATCATATTGGACCATGGTAGGCTTTTTTGTTTATCATGACTTCCTGGTAGTACAATAATTTTTAAGCTATTTCTTCTGGAACTATTTTCTAGATCAATTGTATTTCCAATGAGATATTTCACATTGTCTCCTATTTTTTCATTCTTTTGGTTCTGCTTAATAATTTCTTGATTTACCCTAAAGTAATTAGCTTCTGTTTGCTCCATTCTAATTTTGATGGAATTATTTTCTTCAGTGAGCTTTTGGACCTCCTTTTTCATTTGACTAATTCTGTTTTTTAAGGCATTCTGCTCTTCATTGGCATTTTGGACCTCTTTTGCCATTTGGGTTAGTCTATTTTGTAAAGTGTTATTTTCTTCAACATTTTTGGGGTCTCCTTTAGCAAGTTGTTGACTCTATTTTCATGATTTTCTTGTATCACTCTCATTTCTCCTCCCATTTTTTCCCCATTCTTCTCTTACTTAATTTTCAAAATTCTTTTTAAGCTCCTCCATGGCCTGAGAACCTTACATATATTTTTGTTTTTGCTTTTGGATGCAGAAGCCTTGATTTTTATGTCTTCCTCTGATGCTAAGCACTGTTCTTCCTCATCTGAAAGGATGGAAGAAAATGTCTATTCACCAAGAAAGTATCCTTCTGTAGTCTTATTTTTTCCCTTTTTGGGCAGTTTCTCAGCCAGTTGTTTGACTTTTGAGTTCTTTGTCAGGAGGGGGGTATACTTAGGGGACTTGGAAGTTCTCAGTTCCTCCAAGGTGGCACCATCAAGGGAGAGGAGTTTGCTCCTCTCCTGACCTACGCTCTTATCTGGGAGCTACCAAAGCTTTTCTGCCCAGGATCTGCAAGTAGAATTCCCTTTCCAGAGCCTCCCCCAGCTCCACCATGCCAGTTAGCAGTCTTTCTCTCCCCAAGGTCACCACTTAGGGCTGAGACCCAGATCAGTGACTCAGTTCCCCCAGAGGTTTTAGGTTGAGGGCTCCAAAAGTGGATACTGCTGCTGCTGCCAATGCCTGGGACTGGAGCTAAGGTAGGACCCTGTTCCCTTCTTACCCAGGTGAAATAACTTTCTCCCTGACCTTTGATGCTGTCTTTGGCATTTGTGGGTTGAGGGATGTGAGAATGGTAGCTGCTGCTGAGTATTATGCCCCTGAGGCCTGTTCTTGTCCTGCTCCTGCTGATGCCATGTGGCCAGCTGAGATCTATGGACTGCGCTCTGCTCCATGGCCTGTGCAATAGACCTTTCTTGTTGGCCTTCCAGGCTACCTTGCATTAGAAATCTCTTTCACACTGTCATTTTCTGACTTCTGCTGCTCTAGAATTTGTTTAGAGTCATTTTTACAGATATTTTATGGGTTGTGGGGGAAGAGTTAGAGTAGGTGCATCTTTCTACTCTGTCATCTTGGCTCTGCCCCCCAACAGATACATTCTTAATCCCTTAAATTAAATAGATAGACTGGCACTTCTATTCCTGACTTTTTAAAATGTTTTCAAAATGTCCATTTTATCTTCAAATACTTTTGTCCTCCAGAAATGTTTAATGGCCTTGTAACAGGGCATAGAAGCTCAAGTCATCAAGCTTTGTGAGCTTGTCATCAAATCTGGGTGATCTAAAAACATCCAGATTTTGAGTGTTATATTCAAGCATTGTTCTTCTATACTAATTTACAATGCTATTTTGTCTGGGACGTGGTATAGCTAATTGTTCACAGTTGATTTTCTTTGTGTAGGAGATAATTCTCTGATATAGAGAATGAAGTGAGTGGCTGATAGGAAATGAAAAAAACATCTAATTTGTTTTATAGAAAGAAAGAAATATTATACACACATATTTGTACATATATATGTGTGTGTGGGGGGGTACACACAGAGACACCCCCCCATATATATATAGACACATATATGTGTGTGAATGTTTATGTTATATATGTGTATTTACATTTGCATATATGTACTGTACACATGTATTAGCCATGTCTACACACATACATACACATATATACTCATTTACATTATGTGTGTTCATATGTTTGTATTCATTCATATTTTCTTTTTAGCTGCTCACCATTTTGTCCACAGGGTGGCTGTTGTCTTAATACCAGTTTCACTGCTTATAAGATTTTCCATAAAAAGCTTTATTTATAGTGGCAATTTTAATATCATTCCCAAAATTATTAGCTTCTGAAAACTTTTATGAAACACACATACAAACATATTCATCTTGTAATTTATTGAAATCCTTAATACAACTTCTGGACATAAGTAGAGAAAGACTGAGATGCAAGTCACTTCAAGTTCCATCTCATCTACTCTTAAGGGCACTCTAATTTGTGTCTTAGTAATACATTTTAAAGACCTGTGGTGGCCTCCATTTAAATTACCCCTTGACAGATTGAGAGCTGTGCCCAGAAGAGATCCGGATAGAGTTACTCTTGAATACCAATGTATTTCCTGACCTGCAGGTAACACTGACATTTTCTAAATCCAAGAAATTGAATTGCTCTTCATAAACAAGCAAGTTCACTTTAGGTCTCTGTAGTGCTGCACCTGGAGAGAGTTTAATAACAGTTGCAATTCTTTCTGTCTTTTAGGGTGTGCAAAGAAAAAAAATACCACCATAATACTAAAAAAGTAGTATTCGAACTGTTTCATGGAGAAACAGACCACTGCATGGAATCATCTCAATTCGTTTTAGGTCTTTTCCAGAATGAAACCAGTTAACATAGACCCTGAATTAAGCTATTTCTCTTTGAAACCAGTGACAAGGTCACCAAAAGAAGGTGGTGAAATAACAATAAAAATATATATATACATATATATATATATATATATATACATTATATATATATGTGTGTATATATATATATATATTATTTCCCTTTGTAAATTTACAAAAGTGGGTCAGGGGAAGAAACCCTTCCATATGTGAGATTTATCATTTTCTACAGCATGATGATGGTTTTTTAGCAGCTTCGTAACCAACCTGGTTTATATTCAATTGTACGCAATGTTATTCCCTGAGCAGACACTCAAGAACCCTTTACAGATAGTTTTTCTCCTTTTATTGATTATAAGGCTGTTGAACTCTAGTGATAAGGCATCAAGGGAGAAGCAGAAAGCAAAGGATTTGGAGGATAAATGCATATTTCTATTACATAGGGAGAAAGTACTCTATTCAGACACATCTGTGAATTTCACACTACTGTGGACTTACTGTTTAGGAGTCCCAAGTCATGAGCGTATTTTTTAGTTTTGTGTACTATTTGCTATTATTTTCCAGTGGGTTGATTGACTTTATAGAATGCTAATATAGAAACTCAGGATATAGCAAGCTGTTAAGGACCTCTGTTAAATAGGGAAATGAGATTATACACACTGTGGCACAGAGAAAATATTAGAGAAATTGGAATTTGGAAGACCTGAGTTTTTATGTCTCTGATCCTGAGCAAACAGGAAAGCCATTCTGTTAATTAGGCAGCTAGGTGGCACAGCAGATAGAGTGCCAGACCTGGAGTCAAGAAAGCCTGAGTTCAAATCCATACTCAGAGATATCCTGGTCATGTAATGCTGTTCAACTCACTTAACCTCTATCTGCCTATGTTTACTCATCTATAGGACTGGAATAATGTTTGCACCTTCCTCTCAGGACTTTTGTGAGGGTCAAATGAGATAATCATTCTGAAGTACCTAACACATTGTCTGGCATAAAATTAGTGTTATATTTCAATATTAGCTGTTGTGATTAGTCAACTAACATGTATAGAGTGCCTATCATTGAACTCAATGAACTTCAGTTTATCTTATAAAGGAGGGGATATTCTAAGACCTCTAAGGTCTCTTCTAGGGATAAGTGCGAGGATCCTATGAATACTTCCAATATAATTTATTGTTTACTTTTATTCATACTATAATGCAAGTGCTAACATTTCAGATTTTATGAGTTGTAGGTTTAACCTCAAGTAACTAGGGTTGTTTTTTGTCTTTTTTTTCCCTCTCTTCACCCTGACCAAGGTATAACCATTCATAACAGACTTTATTGATTTCACTTCAGATTTCATTTCAGATGCATAAGGGAAAAATTCAGTTTGTTTAGTATCTATTGCAGATATTTATCTCCATGGTACCTGGAAATGCTGCATCTTTCTCTTTGTGAACTCCTGCTGAAAGTTGTGGATGATTCTTGAGACTACTGGCAGATTTGTTTACATAACAGTGAATGCATGAAGAATGCAATACATCTTGATTGCAATGTATAGATGTTTTTCCCCAAAAAATTAAAATTTAGTTATTTGGAATTCAGGAAAATATTTTCCAATGGAAAAAAAAAAAACCTTATAAGGAGTTAATTGTTGGGTTTTCAGTCCAACCTGCAAATGTTTAACCTATAATTTCATTGAGTCATCGGTCTAATGATTCTCAAATCCTTTTACATATCATTAGTTTGATTAAAAGTTATTTTCTAAGTTCTCCCTGGGCATACCAACCCCTTCAGTTACTACCCATGAGATATGAAGAAACTTAACTTCAATGTACTTTAGTTTTCTTACTTGTAAACTGAAAGAGTATAATTAAAAAGCTTGGGAGGCCCCTTCAACTTTAGAGATATGATCAGATGTCCCTTCCAGCTGAAAATCTGTGATGCCATGATGTCTCTATTCTCAGTCTGTTCTATGCCTCTTTTTTATCAAGGGTCTAGTTTCCTAAATTGATAAAGAAATAAGGAGGGGTGAACTCATTGGCTGGTGCTCTAAGAATGAAGAGTAGAAGGGCCATAGATAATAACAGTTCATATGGATACATGAACATATACCTCAGTATAAATATTTTACTTCCTACTTCTCTACTTTACACTTATTTCAAAGATAAATAAATAAATAAGTTGAGAAAAGTTAAATGGCTTACCTGAGTCTGATACACAATTAAATGTCATTTCCATAATTAGAACTCATTTCTTCTAAATACTCTTTAATTCCACTACAATGTCTATCTATCTGTCCATCTAATTGTCTATTTGTCTGTCTATCTGTCTGTCTACCCAACTGCTTTTCTGTCTATCTATCTATCTCTATTTATTTATCTATTTTCTGTCTAACTTCTAGCAAGAGAACAAAGAAGTTGGTGATGTGGAACTTAAGGCTGTTGAGATGAGAAAGAATATCAATTTGAATGGGTCCTAATGTCTTTAGTTCCTAATGCGGCGGAAGTGAAGCATTGATAGTTTAGTTTTAAAATCTTGAAATAGTTTGTATTTAATAATAGCAAAAATCTGTATAAAATTGTCTTCAAAACCTTGGACATTTTATTTTGTCTAAACAACATTCCATGAAGTAGGTATGATTGCTACCACTACTACTACTACTACTGCTACTACTACTACTACTGCTGCTGCTGCTGCTATTATTGTTATTCTTGTCATCTCCTTTGTTGTCGTCATCACCGTCATCGTCATTATCATCATCATCATCATCATCATCATCCCAACTTTCAGATGAAACTTAAATAGATTCAATATCATGTCTATGAATTTGACTGGTAAGCATTAAAGGAGAGTTTCACATCCAATTCTTTCCTTGTTCAAGGCTCAATGATTTTCCCAATACATCATGTCGGCTTCTTATAATATAATAAATCCAAAGGAATACAGTTGTAACAAGCAGCCCAGCATTCAATTTCACATCAGTAGTACCTGTTCTAGGCTAAGCCTAATTTAGTCAAAACACATTCCAAAGGACAACTTAAATATAATATGCACTGTTTGCATTGCATGAACCTCACTTTTCCCTCAGTGCCACCCCCATAAGCATGATTTATGCAAAATAATTACCCAGTATATTAAACACAAGCTAATTGTGTGTTTTTAAAGCAAAGTAAGACAAATTTCTTGGTGTTAGGTTTACCGCTTGTGTAATACATCCTCTTTTGCTGAATCCAAAGAGATTACTTGAAAAATTTCAGAATAATAAAGTGCATATTTGTCTGTGTTATTTATTTATATATGTGCATATGTGTATATATTTATTCATCACATTATTTTACTAATTAACTATGATAAAGTATGTTAAAAGAACAGAGGGATTTTTGGAGATAAAGTTAAGTCTCAGAAGATAAGGTGTTGCAAACTGCACCACTGGTGGTGCATTCTGATGGGTCCATATTGATAGGATCATAGGTCCATGAGATTATTTCTGTCTGAAGATCATAAGACAGGTGTTTGTGTTTAGTGTAGATACACTAATAAATTATTAGATGATTAATAAAATAGAATGCAAACAATGGAATATTTGAAGAAAACTAGGTGTTTTGATGCTACATCATATAACATTCTTCAACTAGAATTTAAAGATCTTTAAAAGTTTCAAATTAACAAATGGCAAGCAAGGAATTTACCTGCATAACTAGAGATCCATGAAATCTCTCCAGGGAATACAAAAGTGAAACTATCCTCTTTTAATATTCATGACAATATTTTAAAAATATAATCCGTGACAATTTGTTTCAAGGATTCTTGTATACTTTTGATACATAAATAGGAAAAACCTTCATTATGAAAGAGCCTTTATAGCAATGTCTTTTTAAATTGTCAACAAAGAATAATCGTAGTCAGACTTTATATTCTCTTTCAGACATGTAATGGTAAAGATGTGCTGTCCTCCGTAAGAAGCAATAAAACCTTGTTGGATGACTTACCTTTAATTTAAGTTGAGTGGGAAAAATTGAAAGGTGTATGTTCAGCAAAGGTATTTTCCATTGTCATAAGTGAGACTCAGAACAGATTTCAAATTGAAGAATTATTTTAAATACTGCAAATATTAAGGTTCTCTTCCATTAGAATATAACCTCCAAGAGTCAAGACAGCAGAGTAACAACAGGAGGTACAGCCAAGCTCCTCCACTATACATACTCCACAAAATTTTAGAAAATGCATCAGACTAAATTTTGATCAGAAACAAACAAAAAAAAAATTGCAGCAAATCATTTCTCCTTCTTCACTTGACTTGGAGAAATAAAGAGGTATGTGAACATTGGGTGTGGGGCCTGGCCAGAAATATACACTAGAGAACATCTTAGCACGTAGGGAATGAAAATGATTCAAATTAGACAATAAATGTGAGGTCTAAGGGTCAACAAGAGGGCCTAGGTGATCCCTGAATTAACACAAGGTGACAACTCATAGCTCTGTTGCTCAGTATCAAATTCTGGGTCACAGATCCAGGGATAATTGAGAAGGGTACTAGTACCTGGGAGTGATAAAGAGGAATAGTAATGGTCATGAACTTTAGCTGTATATTAAGCAAGGAACAAATTTTTAAGAAAATAGTAGTTGTGACTATCTGAGGAGCATAGCTGGACATACTTTTAGCTTCCAGCCTATGATGAAGTGTCTAGTACTAGAACCAGGGAAGGAATCCTAGACTGAAGGTTATCCTGCACTTTAGTTACTGAAACTACAAAACCTTCTTGTGACTGAGTCCAATAGCAGCCTGCTTGCAACATGGAATAAGTCAACAAACATCTTGATCAGACACAGCTTTGGATAGGCAGACTTTTTCCCAGATCACATCACTTTGGTATTACTGAAAGCTTACAGGTCCTCAGCCTGGGATGGCCCTGAGATTCTTAAATAGTACAACATGCAAAAAAGCCACCAAATAAGTAGAAGAAAGCGCAAAAACAGAATTTCAGTCCCTCAATTTTCCCTAGACATGTGTACAGTCTAGCCCCAACAAAGTTTAAAGCTAAAAAGTAGGTTGGAAGAAAAATCAAAAAACAAAAAAACAAAAAAACCAGAACTATAATAAAAGGTTATTATAATGGCAGGAGTGTTCAGCACAAAAATTCAGAATAAAAATAATGCAAAAATACCTACAAGCAAAGCCTCAAATAAAAATATATTTTGGGGCCAAGTCCAGTAGGAATTCATAGAAGACATATATCATGAGTTAAGAAAACGACAAAAAAAAAATGACTTAAAACCATAAGGGATGCTTAAGAAAAAAGGAGGTCAGAATGAGACCTACTGATGAAAAGATAATTAAGCATTTGAAACAATAGGCATAAAATGCTACCCAAACAAATAACTGCCTGAAAGTTAGAAATGACGAAATGAAAGCTAATGATTCCGTTGACATCAGAAAATCTTAAAAGAAAATTAACTGACTTAAATAGAAAAAGAAAGTGTAAGATATGTCTTACCAAAAGTAAATGAATAAATAAATGGAAAGTAATTTGAGGAAAGAAAATTTAAGAATCATTGAATTCCTTGAAAGTTAGGGGGGAGAAAGAAAGAAAGAGAGAGAGAGAGAGAGAGAGAGAGAGAGAGAGAGAGAGAGAGAGAGAGAGAGAGAGAGAGAGAGAGAGAGAGACAGAGAGACAGAGAGACAGAGAGACAGAGAGAGAGAGAGAGGAGAGTGAGCAAGAGATACAGAGGGAAAGAGAAACAGAGACAAAGACAGAGAGAGACTACAACAAAGTTCCCCAGATTTCTTAGAATGAGTGGACAAATTAGAAATGGAAAGAATCCACCTTCTGAAAGAAACCTCCACTGAAAATTCTTGGTAATATTATAGTCAAAATCTAGAACTCCTTGGTCAAAACAAAACAAAACAAAACAAAACACTCAAAGCATCCTGAATGAAAAAAATCAAAGTACTAAATTGTCACAGTCAGGGACACTTCAGATTTAGTAGCAAAAATTTTTTAATGGGAAGCTTGGAGTAAGATATTCCAGAAGACAAAAGATCTAGGCTTAACAACAAGAATTAAAAAAAAAAAGAAAAAAGAAAAGGTGAGTATAATCCTACAGAGGAAAAAGAAATAAATTTAATGAAATAAAGGACTTCTAAGTATTCCTGATTAAAAAAATAGAGTAGAAAATTTTAATGTACAGATTCAGGAGTCAAGAGAAGCATAAAGAGGTAAGCATGAGTGTGCAAGGATAAGAGACTTTAAGTTAAACAGTGGATATTTTTAAAGGGGAAATTGTCCTGTCAGAACTCTATCATAATCAAGGATCAGAGATGAGTCTAGTTAGACAGAAGGCCTGGTAGTAATTTTGTTACATTTTGATGATCTTAAAATAAGAATGGTAAAGTTGGGGAAGATGGATACACTGGGAATCTGGGGGAAAGAAAAGGAAAATAGAGGAAATTATTATATATGAATGGTCTGTGCAAGTACAAATCCATGCAACTAGTAGGAGGGAGTAGGAGAGAGCAGTGAACACTTGAAACTCATTTATTCGAACTAGTTAAAGAGGGAGGAATACAAATAGACACAGTTGAATAAAGGAAAGAGAAGAGGGAAATCAATGGAAAAGAAGAGGAGAAAAGATAAAATGGTAGATTAAGGGAAAAATTAGATGGAAGTAAAAACAATCTACCAAAAGTAAAAATTAATTGGAAAACAACTAACTTAATCCTAAGAAATGGGTGGGCCAAAGAACAAATCACATAAATAGTACTTTCATTAAAATAATGAAATAATACGACAACGTACAATTTCTTTTTGAGTGGAGCTAAAGCAGTACTTCGTAGAAAATGTATATGTCTAAGTACTTTCATAAAAGAAAGAGTGGAGCAATGTACTGAGCATACAACTAAAAAATGAGAAAGTCAACAAATTTAAAGGTCTCTGAAGAATACTTTGAATACTTGGCAGTTTGGCTCGAGCAAGGACTTCAGTGTCTACTACCTTATCCTGCCAGGTGATCTTCAGAATCTTCCTAAGACAGTTCAAATGAGTGTGATTCAGTTTCCTGGCATGGTGCTGGTAGACTGTCCATGTTTTACAAGTCTATAACAATGAGGTCAGCACAATAGCTCTGCAAACCTTCAGTCTGGTAGTCAGTCTAATACCTCTTCTCTCCCAAACTTTTCTTTGGAGCCTCCCAAACACTGAGCTAGCTCTGGCAATGCGTGCATCAGCCTCATTGTCAATGTGTACATCCCTGAAAAGTATACTACCATGGTAAGTGAATTTATCCACAGCATTCAAAACTTCTATTTGTTGTAACTAATGGTTCCATGTGTGGATGGTGTGGTGGTGGCTGATGGAGCACCTGTGTTTTCTTAGTGTTAATTATTACGTCAAAATTAGCACAGGCAGCAGAGAATTGATCCATACTTCTTGTATGTCAGCTTCAGAGACTGCATTGAGTGCACAATCATCTGCAAACAGAAAATCATTCAACAACACTCTCTCCACTTGAAAACCCTAAAGTGTCAACAAAAGAAATAAAATAATTAACAATTTCAGAAAAGTCGTGGGATATAAAGTAAACCTATACATAAAAGCATTTCTTTATATCAAAGAATCCAGCTGAAAAAGAGATATTTAATTTAAAATAACTACAAACAGTATTAAAAAAAAAAACTTAGAAATCTATCTGCCAAAACATAACCATGAACTATGTGAATGTCATTACAAAACACACTTTACCCAGATAGAAACAGCATTAATTAAAGATACATTATAAATAATCAGAAATATACTAATTGATTTTAGTTAGACTGGGACGTTATAATAAAAATGATGATACTACCCAAACTAATTTACCTATGTAATGTCATGCTAAACTACCTAAGAGTTATTTTATAGTTAGAGAAATGATAAGAAAATTTATCAAAAAAAAAAAAAGACAAAAACAAAAAGTCAGGAAGATCACTGGAATTAATTTAATAAACACTGGGAGGAAAAGGTGGCTAGCAGTACCAGGATATTAAAGTACATTCTACCAAGTCACAATCATCAAAACACTTTGTCACTGAGTTACAAAATGGAAAGGATTAGAAATAGTACACAATATACAGAAAAAAATGACCACAGTGGCAAGTGTTTTGTACACCCAAAGATTCCATCCATTCTGGCAAAAAACTCAATCTTTGATAAAACCTCTTGGGAAATTGAAAAGCCATCTGGAAAATAGGAGACAGTTAGTTATAATACCTGTTTATACGGGTGCAATAAATAATAGAGTGCTAAGCCTGGAGTCAGAAAGACCCAAGTTTAAATTCTGCCTCAGACTCTAGCTATGTGACCTTGAACCAGTTACATAGCCACTCTTGACCTAAGTTTCCTCATCTATAACATATGGTTGATCATTGTACTTAATTGCCAGGGTGGTTGTTAAGGATCAGATGAAGTAATATGTGTAACAGCACTGCCTAATAGTAGAGGCTAAATAAATTATTATCCCCTTTCCTCTGCGTTGTTTTGAAAATTATTTTTCCTGGCACAATTGATGTATTAAGGAACCCTTTGATCATAAGGTGAATTTCACTTTTACTTCCACTTCATTTCATCTAAAAGAAACTGTGAGAAAGTGAATCATTAAACAAAGCTCAAAGGCTTCAACCCTTCCAACATTCACTTGCACAAGTCAACTTCAGATCTTTCTCAAGGTAAAGTGCCACATTTTTTTCATAGTTTCTGATTCAGTTGACCCTATAGGGAGAAGGGCTGGTCTGTAAGGATGTGTTTTATCCCTCCTTTTTCATTTTAGGGAAAGGACCCCAACTTCCCATTGTGGAGTTTCTCTCTTGTCCACAGATATTGACTTTATAATCTCAGATCCATGTTAACCAGTGTGTAGGCTTAGCAGCATCCTGAGGCTGCCAACCTTGACACTGTTTATTTTAGTATTTATCTATTTCTTAATCATTTAACATGTATACAATTGGCTTCCATTTGTGCAAGGTTCCCATTTTCTAAAAAATGTGTTACGGATGAAGTTTGTGTTTTCTACGTAATCCCATTTACATCATAAGTCCTATGGTTTTTACTATGTGATTTACAATATTGCTTTTTAGGAAAACATATCTTGTGCTACAGAAGAATTGACTGGTAAACTAGCATCTCTCATTGCATACCAATATAAGCTGAAAATGCATAAATGATTAGGACATTAAGAGAGACATAAGCAAGTTAGAGTAATGTAGAAAAAAAAAATTACCTGCCAGAGTCATCCAGAGGGGAGGGTTTCATGATCAAAAGTTTCAGAGAATGTAAAATGGACAATTTCAATTACATAATTTTAAAAAATACTTTGCATAGACAAACATTGGAACTGAAATTAGAAGACAATAAGGAAATTAGGAAAAATGCCTTAGTAGCATTTTTTTTTCTGAAAAATGCATTATTTCTGATGTATAAAGAATTGGTTTAAATGTAAAAAAAAAAATTAAGAATCATTCCCCAATTGATAAATGGTCAATGGATATAAGCAATTTTTAGAGGAAGAGATCCACACTATTAATGACCATATGAATAAATGATCTAAATCATGAATAATTAGTGAAATGAAAATTAAAGCAACTCTGAAATACTACCTCATAACGATCAGACTGGTCAAACTAAGAGAAAAAAAATATTGACAAATGCCAGAGGAACAAAAACAGGTATACTAATGAAATATTGATGAATCTGTAAACAGGTACAGTAGTGAAATATTGGTGAATCTATAAATTTATACATATATTCTGGAAATCAATTAGGAATGATGTACCAAAAACTACAAAACAACAACAACAACAAAAAACTCATTAATCTGTGCCCTCTTTGAAATCACAATAACTTTGCTAGGTCTATACTCCAAAGATATGCAAGAGAGTAGAAAAGGACCCATATCTACAAAAATATTAATAGCAGTTCTTTTCTTGGTGACAAAAAAAAAAGAAAAGTGAAGGAGTGTTCAATTGTAGAATGGCAGAACTAATTATGTTGAGGGAGAGTGATGGAATATAATTGTGCTCTAATAAATGATGAATACAAACCTGGGAAGACGAGATTTAACTTATGCAAATGAAATGAGCAGAACCGGAAGAATAATTTATACAGTAATAGCAATATTGTTGAAGACAAACAATTTGAAAGATTCAAAAACACTGATCAATGCAAAAACCAAATATAGTTTCAACAGATCCATGATGAAGCATACTACTTACCTCCAAATAGAGAGGTGATAAACTGAGAATATAGATTGAAGCTTTTTTTTTTTATTGGATTCTCCTATTATGGGAGTTTATCTTGCTTGATATTCATTTTTGTAATTTTTTTTAACCTACACAATAAAGGGAGGAGGAAGGGGTGGGAGAGAGAGAAATCAAAACTGGAATTGAAATGAAATTCAACAAATATGAACATATACTACCTGCAAATAAGATTTCTTTCACTTATTGTATTTGTACAAATAATACTATATCTGGTACATTATAATGATTAATAAATGATTGTTGCTTGCTTTATATTTAGTGAGGGTCTGATGGTGAGGTACTCTAGATATTAATTTTTATGGATGACATTATAGAAGAAAGTCTCTAATTGAATAACTTGGTACTGTGCTATTCAACATGTATTTTAATGCCCTGATTAAAAGCACCAGAAGCAGCATCTAAGGTCCCATCTACTTAAATTTATGATCCTAGTAAATTTGTGTCTTACATAAGATTGAGAAAGCCTCTCCATTGCGTATACGATTGAATATAAACACCTTAGTTAATATTTATAAAGCCATCAGTTAGTTCATTCTCTAACTTCCATAAAGAAGAAACAACAGCAAAATGTATTGTAAATGGAATAAAATATGAATTCAATTTATCTCATTGGGGGCATTTATCATATCACTGTTGATAGTTTTCATTTTTATTTTAAAATATTTACAAATATTCTTTGGCTATTTATCTTTTCAGGACTTTTAGTATTATACATTGGAGTCAATTCTCCATATATTTTGGTGTCAAACTTTTTTAGAGTCTCTAGATGCAATGCCCCCCCGTTTGACAATTCCTCTTCAAACTGAAGTTGAGTTGCTTTTCTTATATTTAAAAGATTATAAATTGTGTACATTTAAATGGTCTCTTTCATCATTTTATGATCATCTTTCTTTCTACTTATGAATTTACCCTCTAGCTATAGTGATGAGAGGTAATCCCCTCAAACTTCCTTTAAATTCTGTGATGCTCTATATTTAGGTCACTTATCTAATTGTAAGGTAGAGTGAAATATGATATAAAATGTCAATTTAATGATATCTTCTGATGAAATACTTTTTATTGTTTCCCAGTAGCACTTGCCATGTAGGGTAATCTTTCTGCAACCATCTGTGTTCTTGGATTTATTGAAATTGAGAGCTATTATGTTTATTTCTTCATCTAGTCTCTTCATCTAGTCTCTTCAACTAATCAACCTTTCTATTTTTTAACTATTACTAAAGAATTGTTGATGATTGTAGCTCTACAACATAACTTGATATATAGTAATGTTAGAACCTTCTTCATTTATCCTTTTTTCATTATTCCCTTTGAAATGCTAGACTTTTGTTTATGAAAATTTTTATTATTTTCTCTATTTCCATTAAGTTGTCCCTTGATGATAGGATTCATGTAGCTATAAATAATTTGATTAATTTAGTAAGTTATAAACACACGTGTGTGCATTAATGTATATGCATATGTTTGAACGCAAGTAAGTGTGTATGGTTGGATTTATAGGCATAGCTGAAGCAGAAATTTCAACTATTTAGATCTTCCTTTACTTATGTAAATAACAGCTTTACTTATATCCATAACAGTTTTACATATGTTACAGTAATTTCTAGTAACTATTATTATTTTTGTAGTTTCTAAATTATTTTTTCCTTCTATCACTTCCTCTTGCTTTGTATGAATGATATATAGAAAGATTGACCCTCTGTGGGAATTTATTTTGTTTTTTTATACTTGACTAAAACTACTAATCATCTTTATTTATTTCTTAATGGACTTTTATAGTCTTCAATATAAACAATCATGTGATTTGTGCAAAACTCTCATTTTGTCACATCTTTGTTCACATTTATTCATACAATTTATATTTCCCAATTCTTTTTCTCTATTATATAGCTTCTGATTTCATTCAAGCTCTCATCAGCTCTCATATGGATTATTTCAACAACTCCAGGATCAGATTATTTATTGATCTTTTACATTTCTAATTAAAAGCTAATCAGATAAGTTTACTTATGGATGTTTGTGGAATACAGGAGAGACAGGGCCAGATCTGAGCTTAATGATAATTCTTTTGGCAGCTTGTGAAGGACAGATTTTGTCTTAAGCTCATATTTGACTCTCTTTCACTCTACCCAGTAAACTTCCATTGTTTCCTGTTGTCCCCATGAATAAAAATCCATCTGTCTACTTTTGAAAGTCCTTTACACCCTTGCCCATACTTATTTTTTCTACCCTTATTGTGAATTATTTCACCTTATGTACTCCTCTGGTTTCTCTCTGTTCCACAGTACCCATCAATTATCTTCATGTTTTGCACTGGTCATCCCTATGACTAGAATATATTCTCTTTTCTCTGCTTCATAAAATTTCTCTCTTCCTTCAAGATACAACTGAAGCATCACCATCTGTATGAAATCTGTCTTGATCCTATCAAATGCTAATGTTCTCCTTTCAAATTACTTTGTATTTATCCATTTTTATTCTCTTTATATGTAGTCTACATGTATATGTATGCATATTAATCTCCCTGCAAATAGGAATTGTTCAATTTATTGTATTTATAACTGAAGGACTTATCACATTTTCTATAATACAAGTGCTTAATAAATAATTGATGGTGGATTAATAGCGTATAAAAGATTTACTTAATATTTCAGTATATTTTATGATTTGTTCATGTCCTAGAAAATAATTTAAAAGGTATAAATGGAGGATGAGAAATGTTAACATTTTAAAATATTTTCTTTTCTTAACACACATGTTTTTCAAACCTGTTTTCCTCAGCAATCTGTTCAGATCTATAATTTCCTTCTGTTTTTATCATGTTGTTTGACTTGTCTGGCAGTAAAAGAGAAACATTACAACCACCTACCATTTAAAAAATATATTATTACCTGTATCTTCTTTGTTTCGTTTTGGTTCATTATTTTCTTTTTAGAACTTGGGTGCTATGACATTCATTCCACACATATGTGTATTTGTGTACACACACAGACACACCACGTTTTAATATCTATTGTGCTTTTAAGTGTAATGTAGTTGCTCTGTTTGTCTTTCTTGACAACATCAAATTTTACTGCTGTCTTGTCCTAAATAATAACTGCAGCCACTGTTTTTTTTTTCCTTTGGAATCGTATGAAGTATAATAGATTTTGTTCCAGATCATCGCTTTCACTCTTTATAAGTCCTTTCATTTCAATGTGTTTCTTCTATTCAGATAATTGTTAGGTATTATTTTTTATCAATTTTTGGGTGTTTTTTTTTTTTTGAGAGCAGGGAAGGTTTGTTTGTTGTCAAAAGTAATTCATTTACAAGAAGAGTTATGACACTTAAGATTCTCTTCTTCCCCATTAAATTGTTTCTTTACTTGCCTCTTTTCTAACTTCAATACATGCCTAGGTTCCTGTGAATATATTTACATTTCTGTGTGCCACATAGCTTCCTACAGAATGTCCTATCATGCTCCTGTCATCTGTTCTAAACTCTGTTCCTTTGAACATTTTTGGGATTTTTCCATTCCCTCTCCCTTTCCTCAGCCAGTGGCTATCCCTTTCTCCAACTTTTATTTCCTCTCCAAACTTATTAAGGGTATGACATATAATATTCCCTTCATCCCATGTAACATCTCCCACTTTCAGTGTGAATATCATTCTTTTAAGATGCTTTTTCCTAACAAATATTAGTTCATCTTATTCTTGTTTCCTTTAACTCTTTTAGGATACTATAGAACCTGATATCCCATCATAGGATTTATGTTTAAATATTTTAAAACTTTCATGTATATATAAACTTCTGAAATACAAAGCCTTTACTTTCTTCTCTCATACAGAGAAAGCTTAGTGGACTTGGAGTTAGAGGGATTGCGTTAGAGGGCCCAGGTTTGATTCCAGCTCAGCTAGTGACAATTTCTGTAACTTTGGCAAGGAACCCCCTTTCTATTACTCATTTTCCTTATAATCCATATTACCCCAAAGTTTCTATGTCTATGATACTCTCCAACCCATATTAGAGTGTAATACTGAATTTCTCATATAGTTCTTTTTTCTATCTCCTTGAAATAAAAACATTATTTTAAGACTTTTATTTATACGTATTCATTCATAAAGTAGGAAATAAGGTGTGCTGGAATAAAATCTGTTTCTGGAGTCAGGGGAAATGGTCTGAATCCCCTCCTTTCTCATCATTTGCCAGTCTTTGAAGTAGTACATCATTTTTCTGAAACTGTCTCCCCAGATGTGTCCAACATTGTGCCAAGCAACAGAGGGTGGGGCATACTCCTCTCCCATTGCAGTCCAGATGTAGAGGAGCCTGTCCCATTTCTGGGGAAGAGTTCCCCGATGCATATTTTGTTGAATTTTTCCTGATACCTGTCCCTATTTGTCATCCTACTGGATACATACACATCAGAACCTCTTTTGAGGCTTCAATTTTAGCTTTCAATTCTATGGGGTTGCCCTAGGATATCTCAAAAACTTTCTCATTTTCTCACCTCCTGCTACATTAAATTCCTTTTAATTGCCCTCCATCCTGAAAATGTGAGAAAATAGGACCACAACTTCCTCTCATCTAGTGCCCAAGTTCAGCAGGGTTGTTGACTCTCACCCTCATCTATTTCATTCCTCTTCATCTCCTTATTTTAAAGACAACCTTATGTCCATAAGTACTTTTCAAAACACTACTTCAATAATGATAGAATGCAGTTTCTATTCCAGGAAATATTGACTCATTTTTTCTCATTTCTTCATTCTCATTTTTTAAAAATGTAACAGTAAGTTATACTTTCTTTCATCCCTTAATTGTTTGGTAATAATATGGAAATTATTTGATTTCTCAATGGCCCCAAGCAAAGGGAGAATTTAAAAAAAAAATTACCTTTTCTGGTACTAAAGACATATGAGTTTTAGTTTAACTAGAAAGGCCACATCGTGCAATAGCAAAGTCTACTGAATTTAGAAACAAGTAGAATTAAAAGACAGGGTACATCCTTTTTACTACATACTTGGTCTTTGCGAGATTGGTTAAGTCACTTCAACTTTCTGAGCTGTGGTTTCCTAATATATAAAATGAAGAGATTGGACTAGATGATCTCTGTCTGTTTCCATCTTTAAGTGACTGACCCTACTATTGCCAATTAAGCAACTTTTCCTTGGTTAATGAAGCATGACCTGTCTGCCTAGAGTAAATTGGATTTAAGTGAGGCCGAGTCGTCCAGAATCATAAGTTTCACTCTCTCTTCCAGAGTCATCAAAGTGCTGTGACAAGACAAAAGTCAAGACGAGGGCCAGGATGCAGACTTTAGGGTCTGTGATGCCTGACCAACCTCTCTGTAGTCCACAGCGCCTGCCTCAGATGTTTTCGTGGCCGTTGGAAAAAAAAAAATTGTTCTCATCCATTCATTCAATAGGGGAAACCTTAACATGTTTGAGTTAGACATTCCTCTAACTTATTAACAGGTTTGAGACCTGTCCATTATCCTCAATCTGGTTTAACCTTTACGCTGAGATGGTTTTACTGTGGTGTGGCTGTTGATCATGATATAGCTTCTTAGAGTCCCAGATGGCACCTCTTTCCCAGTAGGAGGTAATATCATCGGGCACATGGATTATTTAACTTTTTTCTTGTGTCCCCATGACTATCCCAGCACTTTATACTTTCTAGATATTTAAGAAAAGTTTGGGGGATTGAATTGTGAACATAGCTAACATGTGCATGACAAGATCAGGATTATGCATGTACATATACATACACCCACATATTTGTACAACATACATGTGTATATGTGCATACATATACACACATGCATACTGCATGTATATATGTGTATGTACATATGCACACATACACCTATGTGATACATGTAGACATGGAATTGTGCTCAAAAGTTTGATTTTGAAAGAATAAAATGAGGGAGGAATAATTAGACACTTGGGACCTTCTAGTTTGCTATATTTAAGTAGACTGTAGCATGGTAACTGACAAACTACTGTGTTTATTGAACTATATTGAAACATTCCTCATGTTAAACTTGGAATAAGGACAACTTGAGTTCAAATCTAGCCTTAGACACTTACTAACAATATGACCCTGTGAGGAAATCACATAACCTCTGAGCCTCAGTTTTCACATATGTAAAATGGAGGTAAGAATAGCATCCACCTTCTAGGATTATTGTGAAGATAAAATGAGATACTTGCAAAGAATTTTGCAACTTTATAACACATTACAAATATTAATATTTTTATTATTATAATAAAATTTTTGGTGGCCAAAATGAATTTGAGGTATAATTTGGCTTCAACTCAATACTAAGAGGCTATTTAAAATGTATTTCTTATGATTTTAGGTGAAGAAGCAGTGGGACCACAAAATGATTGATGGCAAATAAATAAATAACAATCAGCCTAAAGATATCACTGTTTCATGCTTTATTGAGAAAGAAAGGAATTTTCCATCCAGAAAAAAGCAAGTTGAATAATTCCAAAAGTTATAAAGCCCTAGAATTTTATTGAGTTAATCAACAAGCTTCATATTGATGATTCATTACAATCTCATGATTACCCCGAAGATAAAAAAAGAACACTGTGGTGAAATTAAATAACTCTAGTCCAGAAGCTATAATGTAGAATTATATGTACTATGGTGTCAACAAGTTGGCAGGATGATCCTTACAGAATTTTTTATTTTTGAAAGAGACCCCTAATTCCATCTCCAACAACAGGAAAGCCTCCAGAATGGAATTTCAATATGTCAGTTACAAAAGATTGATTTGAGTTTTTTCTTTCCTTTTTTTGGATGCATACATTAAAATTCTAAGGCCTCCTTCATTTCCTTATTTGGAAACAGCATTTTTAATAGAAAGTCTGAAAGGTTTGTTGTTCCTTTCAGACCTAAAACAATTTTGCTTTTATGATTATACAACTTTGTCACATTATAGTTGGTTCATAAATAGCATGTACCTCATATATCAAAAAGCTCTATTGTGTAATGTCCTATTGAAGGAATGGAACTACATCTGTATATGTGAGGAAGCCTACAATTTTACCTTTCAATCAATGTCGATTTAATTTAAGTATCCTTCCCATACCCAGTTTAGGGTTTGTATAAATTATACCATTAATTTATTGGTTAGCATAATGGTGAGAGTGTGCTATTATTTCACAAAGTCAATCATATTTCTTGAACACAGAGAATTAGGAAGGTCACATTGAATACACACCCACACCCACACCCACACATATATATATATATATATATATATATATATATATATATATATATATATATATATATATTTATATAATGTATCTACATATATACACATATATGTGTGTGTGTATATATATATATATATGTGTGTGTGTGTGTGTGTGTGTGTGTGTGTGTGTGTATGTATATTTACATGGCTGAACTGTTTTGGAGAACCATAATTGCCATGTTCTTGTAATGAAGAATAGATGTGAAGCTTCCTTATACTTAGGTCCCGATTTGGCTTTCTCTAAATTTTTGTAAAATGTAAATATACACACATAACTTAAACATTTTTAGTCTACTTTCTATTCACAATACAAAGAAAGACAATTATTTAGGAAGATAGGAATTTTCAGTTTCTCTTCCTTGACCTTATTTTATTCAGCATAGAAGCAAAAAAAGTTCAGAGCATGCTTAGAAAATTATAAGTTGTATTATTTGATATGAAAGTGGTAGCATGGGACATTGAAGAGATAAATTACATCAAAAATCTGTCTTCCATTTTCATTTATGATTTTACAAAGATTATTGACTGTGATTCAGAAATCTCAGTCAGTCAGAAAACATTTATTAAGTACCTAATATATGGCAGGTACTGAATTTAGTGTTGGGAATTTAAAAAGGGTGCAAAGACAGTTTCTGCTCTTCAGTAATCCAATGGGGAAGACAGACTCCAAACAACTATATGCAAACAAAATTTATTCAGAATAAATTGGAAATAATCAACTAGAATTAATGAGTATAGTATTTGGTTTCCTTTGGAAGATGGAACTTTAGCTGGGACTTGGAAGACAAGAATCAGTCATGAGAATGAGAGAATCCCTTGCATGGAGGACAGCAAGGTAAAAATATTTGAAGTCAATAAATGGAATGTCTTGTTGGCGGAGCAGCAAGGGGTGTCACTGGATTGCAGAATATGTGGTTAGGTGTAGGGCATAAGAAAGCTGAAAAGTGGGGCCAGGTCTGTCAGAATTTTTAATGTAGAACTCATGAAGTCTTGAATTCATAGAGGGAATTCATTGCATAGAATATTTTCCTTGAAATAGAAAAGATGCAAAATGAGAACTGAGTAATCCTGCCTTTTTCTCCACCCCCTACTATCATTATTCTATCCCCTCTGAGTATTAGTAACATGTATTTCCCTCATTTGTTCCACAGAATATTTTTTGTTAAAATTCCACTATTATCATACCTCTTTGCCTTTGAAGAATTTAAGACTGTGCAATCTTAGGCATATTTTCTTTAAACTAAAATTCAGGACGGATTTCAGTCTAGACCTGGCTTTTCTGTCATCAATTCTTAGATGTGGGAATAATTTTCTCCCAAAAATTACCATAATTTTTATTATGGTATTATTATAATAAGTTATAAATTACTTGATAGCATTAATTCACCAACTTTGGTCATAAAATATTATCCTTATTTGTTCTTCTTTTGAAGAATGAAAATTATCATTAAGTCAAGAATACGCCAGCATTTCTGATTTTGCAAGAGATAATGGAAAGGAATTAATGAATTCAAAAGATACTGAGGTTTTAGCAATTGGAGAAAGGGAAGAGGGGAGATAGAAACTTAAAAAAAATAATTCAGATAATTTAAATATGAATGACAGGGAGAATGATGATAGCAGTGAAAGGAAAGTGGTTACCCTCCAAAACACTACTGTTGAAGCCATAAAATACCCGGAATACAGCCACAAAATATAAGTGAAAGAATTTTCCTATGACACCACATGTGAATAAATTCTTTAGTCAACTTCAAAGTATGTATGAAGGATATTGATGCAATAGAAGACACAATTAGTTGGCGAAGAGATCAGTCATGTTCCTTCGGTTTACACACACACACACACACACACACACACACACACTCACACACACATGTGTGCCCATATATACACAAACACACATGTACATACACACATACATACATACCCTGCATAAATGCATAGTTATACATATTTACCAATGTATTTACCTGCATTGTGCACATATATGTATTCATATATGTACATACATATGCATATGAGATTCTGTACAAAAGGATGAGAATCCACAAGGATTCTATAAAAAAAGGGGGGGGGTTTCTAGAACTTATTATGTCAAGAAGTATGAGTTACCTTTGCCAAACATATATCCTGTCTGTGTTTCACTCCCATTTTACTCTAAGATTGAACCTACTTTTTCCATGGATGATTTGTGCTTTGCTGGGATAGAATGTCCTGAAATTTGAAGGGTTATGTCATCTTTGTGTTGTTCTTACCATCCACCATGCTTTGAAAATGGATCCTAAAACATGAGAGGGAGAAAAAATGAGTTAATATTGGTCTAAAAGTGATCCACATGTAGAAAAGAGGATTATTCAGTGCCAGCAGATGAAGCTATCATTTTAGAGGGAAAAAGAAAGTCTAAGAAATTTAAGGAATAACTGCTTTATTTATTGAGCAATTAGGTAGAGAAAAACAAGTTATCTGATGAGTTAAAGAATAAGTAAAGAGTAGAGAGAAAGAGACCTGAGAAAACACTGTTTCGTTAAAGAAAGGCAAAGCTTTCGAGAAAAGGATGATCAATCATATCAAACAGACTTCTGGCATGATTCTGTGGTATTCTTTCTCCCCTACCTGTTTTGTGTGTATTGTCGTACTATAAGACAACTGTATCATTATTCTAAGCAAAATATAATTTGCAAAACAAAATGGGATTCTAAGGAATCAAGTATTAGAACACGAAGTGAAATACAAATTACTCTTGTATGTTCTCTAGTAATGGGTTACCTATAAATATGTTCCATTTGTCCAACATATCTTCAGTTGTTATATGGTCGCTCGACCTTTCAACATTGAATATGATTTATGCTTATGTTTTCTCACTGAGCTGTAGTAATACTCTATATAACAATATATAGAGCTAATTTATATAACAAATATATTTTATAGTATTATATTTGGAATTAACGGACATTTTTCTTTGGGAAATTTGATTAATGCCTTACCCAAATTATGAAAGCATAAGCAATATAATTTAAAATATAAAATAATGTTAAATGACTAATGTAGTTAATATGCATTGACACATGTGGGGTAGTGCAATTGTCTTCTCACAGAACTTGTCTTTATTAAACTGTTATTCTCCAATTCATAAATCCATTCATCTTTAAACAGGCAAATGTGCTATATGATAAAAAATAAAATAAAATTCTATGGCATAGCTGAGCAGCAGAAAATGTCTTTCTATATAGGTGGATAATAGGTGTCAAAATCACTGATCCATTTATTAAATTTGAAACTGATGTGAAAAAATCTTGGCTATGAAGTATATTTTCATTTAAAATTAAACTAGTCTTTCTTTACCATTATATAGGAGCTAATTCAAGATGAGAATCGAAATGGCACCTGAATGAATATTATACTTTCAAAGGATTACCTCACTACTCTTTATTTTCCTGACATAACTAAAGCATTTCTGATATTATTTATGTACAGCAATAGATTTGGACAAGAGCCTTGAAAGCAGATCTTGTAATCATATTTTCTAACCAAGCATCCTATGGTTAATGAATTTATACAACTGAGTACATAAAGAGTAATTTGGGAATGACAGAGAATTAAAATATAAATCAACTAGATAGTATGATACTGGAAGAAGGAAATATAAATTTGTGACATTAATGATTATATGGTTAGTGGGATATAGTGATTTTTACGTTCTAGCAACAAATATAGGAAGTTGAACAGTTACTTTTGATTGTCCTACTTAAAGGTAGCATCCTTTCCCATGGGAACATATTTTCCAGTAGCTTCCCTAGGTTAGCAGACCTTTGCAATAATATCATCTTTTTCTAGAAGTAGAACAAAATTAGACAGGTCTGAAGTCCTGATTGCATAACAGTGTCATCACAGATTTGAAGAACCAATCTGTGGGAAAGTGATTAGATTGTTCTCCTTGGTCCCTGAGAGCCAGACCTAGAAATATTGAATGGAAGTTCCAAAAGTATAATTTTCCATGACATAAGGGGAAAAAAATCATGCTTAAGACTATACAGAAGTAGAATGGCTTACTTTTGAAGACATATTGGGTGTCCTCTGACAAAAACCTTAAAGCACATGTTGCATGACTGAGTCAAAGGAACAAGCATTTATTAAGTATCATCTATGTGCCAAGCACTCTGATAAATGATATGCATATAAACAAAGGGCAGAAAAGTAATACTTTCCCTGACTGAATTTAACATTCTGATAAAGGAGATGACATGCAAAAAAAAGAAAGAAACTGTATAATCAAGATATATTCTGGACTATTTGAATTACTTGCGGGGTATGTTGTCAAGAAGATTCTCGCTAAAGTACCTTTTGAACTAGATGACTTCTGAAGTTCTTCTTAGTTCCGAGATTATGCAAAAGCACATGGTAAACCTACCCTACTACTATTATGGACTAGGTAGAAATGACTAGGTCTAATAGAATGCAAAATTGTTAAGTAAGAAGAATTTGCGTTCATCAGACTTCCATTAATTCCTTTCAATTTTCTTTCTCTTGTTTGACACACTGTCATTATGATGTAGGCACATGCCCTCACTGCACCTTTCATAGAACTTTGCTATTTCTTTCAGTACGACTGCACCTAAGACATTCATTAAGACAGATTTTCTTTAAAGTCCTATCCTTTCTTATCCTTTCTGAGGTGTTCAAACTGAATAGAGTACTGTGGATGAATGAAGCACCTTTCAGATACAATGGAATGCATTCCTCATGTTAGCATTTCAATCAGTGATAGCAGGATGAATATTTTTGGAAGGAGAGTTTTTTCTACCTTTATAGAACCATAGTACAAATATGACTGTTTACTTTTTTGACTCCTAAGATAAGTCTCACTTTTGGATTATTTTATATATTGAACACTCAATTACTGAAAAAAACACAACATCATTTTGAGTTCAAGTTGCATCAGTAGTATTTGGTCATGTCGTTTGATTCTGAAAGCATAAGGAATGTGACAAGTTAGATGAAGGTTTTTGCCTTTCTTTTTCTCATCAGATCTTAGCACAGTTCTTGGAATGTAGTGGTTGCTTCATGTTTGTTGATAAAGTAATTTTTTGAGGTAGGTAATATGACTAAGAAGACATTGGGCATTATAAATTTCTGTTAATGTTGTGCTTTTAGCAAGCAATTTTTCTCTTTACCATAATTTCTTTTAATGTTTTATTCATTAAGTAACCATTTAATGATTCATACTAAAGCACTATTTACATCTTCAATATAATGTATAGGTGAAAACTATGTCTTAATGAACATTTTACTGTAGTTTATGTTTCATTACATAAAGTTTCTTAGAATTTGGTCTCAGAGTTTCTTCAACTGAAGAAAAAAAGGCATTATTTTCTAGGGAAAAAAAAATTGAATACATGGGATTATAAGAACAGGCTAGGGTCAAAACTTTGAAAAGACATACCAAAGTGGAAGAAATTTTGTCTGTTTCAGCTACCTGTGGTTAGAACAAAGAATTACAAGATTTTGAATTTCAAGGTAGGCTGAAGTCTTAGAGGCCATTTAGTCCAACGAATACATAACTGGGAATCACATCTGCACTATTCCCAACAAGTGCCTATCCAGCCTTTGCTTTAAGAGTTCTAGGCTCTTTGCTTCCTTAGGAAAACCTATTCTACTACATGTCTTTTCATTGGACCTAAACCTACTTCTGTTCCACTATTTATCTATTCTTAAGGTTAAATAATCTTGGTTCTTCCAAATTAGCTTCATGTAGCATTTATTTCAGGCCCCTGAGTATCCTATTCATATTCTTCTGGGTATCATTTCTAAAATGCAATACTCATAATGGAATAGAGTTTCCCATGTCTATTCTGACCAAAGCAGATTACAGTAGGTTTTTCATATTCACGGTGCCTGGGGCAGTCTGCTTTTTTTTTTATTATAGTCTAAGATTGTATTTAATTTTTAATTGAATATTGAACTAGTATCTTACATTGAGAAGTGCACAGCAACCCTTTGAAGCCTTCCTCACACAAATTGCTTTGTTTTGTTCATAAGATTTAAATTTATTTATTTATTTTTAGTTTTCAACAATCATTTTGAAAAGATTTTGAGTTCCAAAATTTTCTTCTGTCTTTCCCCTCTGATTATTCTTTTCCAAGTCTGCATTCCCTTTTATCAACCCCCTCAAATTCCTTCCCCTTTGCTTTCTTGAAAGGCAAGATATCTTTCTTTACCCATTGCCTGTATATTTTATTTCCCAGCTGTATGTAAAACCAGTTTTTTTAACATTTCCTTTTAAAACTGAGTTCCAAATTCTCTCCCTTCTCTCCCCACCCACCCTCATAGAGAAGGCAAGCAATTCAATGTAGGTTATACATATGTAGTTGTGCAAAACACCTCCATAATACTCATGTTGTGAAAGATTATATTTGCCTACATCCTATTTCATGCCCCAATTATTCAATTTTCTCCTTTGACTCGGTACCTTTTCAAAAGTGTTTCTTTTGACTACCCCCTCCCCAATCTGCCGTCCCTTCTATCACTCCTCTCTTATTCACTTTCCCCCTACTTCCCTGCAGGGGAAGACACCTAGTTCAGTTTGTATGCTACTCACTATAATCAGTCAAACATGACGACAGTTAGGTTCATTCATTCCTTCTCACCTACCCTTTTCCCCTCCATGGTGAAACCTTTTCTTGTCTCTTTTAAATGAGATAATTTACCCCATTCCATCTTGCCCTTTCTCCTTCTTCCAATATATTCCTCTCTCACCCCTTAATTTTATTTTTTAGTTATCATCCCTTCATGTTCAACTCACCCTGTGCCATCTATCTATCTATCTATCTATCTATCTATCTATCTATCTATCTATCTATCTATCTATCTAATCCAACTGCCCTAATAATGAGAAAGATCTCATGAGTTACAAGTGTTATCTGTGCATGTAGGAAGGCAAATAGTTCAACTTTAATAAATCTCTTATGATATCTCTTTCCTGTTTACCTTTTCATGCTTCTCTTGATTCTGTTATTTGAAAGTCAAATTTTCTATTCAGTTCTGGTCTTTTCATCAAGAATGCTTGAAAGTTCTCTATTTTATTGATTACTCATTTTTTACCCCTGAAGAATTATGCTCAGTTTTGCTGGGTAAGTATTTCTTGATTTTAATCCTAGCTCCTCTGATCTGTAGAATACCATATTCCAAGTCCTTAAATCTCTTAATTTAGAAACTGCCAGATCTTGTGTTATACTGATTGTTCCACAATATTTCAATTGTTTCTTTATGGCTACTTGCAATATTTTCTCCTTGTCCTGGGAACTCTGAAATTTGGCTATCATATTCCTAGGAGGTTTCCTTTTAGGATATCTTTCCAGAGGCAATTCAGGGGATTCTTCCATTGTTCACTTTACCCTCTGGTTCTAGAATATCAGGGCAGTTTTCCTTGACGTTATCTTGAAAGATGATGTGTAGGCTCTTTTTTGATCATGGCTTTCAGATAGTCCAATAATTTTTAAATTGTCTTTCCTCTATTTTCCATGTTAGTGGTTTTTCCATCAAGATATTACACATTGTCTTCTATTTTTTCATTCTTTTGATTTTGTTTTGTAATTTCTTGATTTCTTATAAAGCCATTAGCTTGCATTTGTTCCTTTCTAATTTTGAAGTAATTATTTTCTTAAGTGAGCTTTTGGACTTCCTTTCCATTTGACCAACTCTTCTTTTTAAGGCATTCTTCTCCTCATTCACTTTTTGGACTTCTTTTGCCATTTGGGTTAGCCTATTTTCAAGGTGTTATTTTATTCAGTATTTTTGGGTCTTCTTTACCAAGCTTTTAACACAGTTTTTTTATGATTTTCTTGCATCATTTTCATTTCTCTTCCAATTTTTTCTCTACTTCTTTTACTTGATTTTCAAAATCCTTTTTGAACTCTTCCATGGCCAGCAACCCATTCATACTTTTCTCAGAGGCTTTGGATGTAGGAGCCTTGACTTTATTGCCTTTTGGTTTTATGTTTTAATCTTGTCACCAAAGTAAGATTCTACATTCTGACTTTTTTCCCTCTATTTGCTCATCTTTCTAGCCAAATACTTGACTTTTTAACTCTTTGTCAAGTTAGGATGCTGCTTCCAGTGGAAGTGGAAGTGGTGTTGTGTGTAGTGGGTCAGTCTTCATGGATTTTGTATCAGCCACTAGTTTCCCCACCATCTGTGTGCCCAGAGATCTGGAAGAAACCTCTGCTGCTGCCACCACTGCTGGCCAACACTACCACCACCCCCAATATCCTAAGCCTAAGGCCAGACTGCTCACTCCTCTTTTACCCAGGTCACACAGATTTTTCCCAATGAATTTTTTTTGTCATTTGTAGATTCATAAGTCTGGAAAGTGCCATAACAGCCAATGATTCAGTCCTCTGAGTCTTGCTCTGGCCTGTCTGTGCCAATGTGACCTAAGCTGGACTGGGCTCCACTCCCTTCCCAGTGTGAAAGAATTTTCCTGTTGACTTTCCAGGTTGTCTTGGGCTGGGGATTTATTTCACTCTTTCCTTTTGTAGGTGCTGAAGATCTAGAATTTGTTTAGAGTCATTTTTTACAAGTATTTTGAGGACTTGGGGGAGAGCTCAGGGACATCCCAACTTTTGGCTCTGTTCTCCAACAAATTTTCTTCTAATCATAAGTCGTCATATCACACTTATAAATTTTAATTTTTATATCAAACTGAGTAAGTTGGACCACATGTTTCAGGTCACAGCACATCAGTTTTTGATAAATATTTGAGTTGTATTTAGGAAAAGGCATTGAAAAGCTGGAGAGCATTGAGAGAGGGCAGACAGTACACTGATAGTCCTTAAGGTCATGGTTTCTGAGGACCTGAATAAGGAACTAGAGATGTTTAATCTCAGAAGAAAAGGCATTGGGCAGACATGATACCTGTCTTCAAGGGCTATTACCTGGAAGAGACATGATACTTTCTATGTTTCCTTACATTGGGAGGAATTCCTTCAATCAAGGAGCAAAAATTGAAAGTTTCAAAGAATTAAGATTAAAGCAAAAGATTATCACAAACAAAAATCTATAACCATAAAAGCTGCACAACAATGAAATCCAGAGGCAGTACCTTCAGTCTCATCGAAAGTTTTCCAAGACTAAATGGCCACTTATAGTTAAGTTTTAAAGGGGATTCTTCATCAGGAATGGATTGAATTAGATAATTATGGAGCTACCTTCTAACCTTCAAATTTTGTGATTAGTATTTTATTTTAACCTTGTGAAATTTTATTCAAATATACTTGACGAATAATTTTAATTTGACATCTTTTGGATCTTAACTCTTATCCTATTAGCTTTTCTTTCATGTCATCTGAAGATTTCTTAAGCATATACCATACAGCTTCATCCAGCTCACCAAACCCAGAGAGATTTTTAAGTTTCTGTCCAATTCAGAATAAGGTAAAGTGTAGTAATGCAATACCTAACATTTACACAGTATATTATAGGATGAAAAGACCTTTCCTGACATTGTAAGGTAGGGAGTAGAAATATAATTTTCCCCATATTAAAGATGATGAAATTGAGGATCAGAGGTTTGATTTGCCCAAGGTCACATAGTTAGTCAAGGGTGAAGCTGGGTTTCATTTTAAAAATGTGCATAGAGAGTTGTTTTATTTTATGTGATCCTTAAGAATGTCCTCAAATGCCATCACATTCCTAGCTTCTTTAGAGATGCATTTGTCAGTAACTTTAAGATTGTTGCTTTGCTGTTGAGCAGGTGGTAATGTACCTTGCAATAGATAGATGAATGGAGGAGTTCACTTAGGTATTTGGGAAAGAGCTGGTATTAGGGGAATCGCCTGGCATGATACGGTGTATGATACTTTTCAGTTTTATTATTTCATAGATAGAATGCTTGTGTTTCTTTCCAAAGTTTGTCCTTCATCTTAATCTTTTCTTGACCAAAGCATATCATCTGTCATTCAGACAAAGAAATAGAAATTTAAGCATTGATCAAAATTTACAGAACAGAGTAAAGTCTTCAGTTATTTCTATGATTTTTATATTTTTAACGATGAGAGGTGTGAAGAGAATAAAACAATATTAGGTAAAAGGACATTCATTAAAGTTGTTGAAAACATCTGTCCTCAAATTTGTTTTTCTCTCAAATTTCTAGAAGTAAAACTTTATTAAGAGAAAGATTTCATAAAGATTTTTTAATAGAATTTGACACATCTTTTGTAAGGGAAGCTTTATTAACTCAGGAAAATTATTGCCTTATATCTCAATTTTTTAAATTTGCTCTTATTCATGTTCTATATACATAGTTACACTTTGACTGTATCATTATAAATGAGAAAAATAAAGACATGTTATGTGAAACATTTTTATACTGTGCCTTTCAGCACATGTGATTAGGTTTAATACTTTTTTTTTAATATAGGTCAAATCTGATGTCGAGTCATACTATTGGAGAATCTGTATAATGTTTTGAGGTTTGAAACAAACAGCTTACTGTCATCTGCAAATTGAGACTTCAGAGGAGGCCCTCGCTATCCACCAGGAATCCTTCCATTTAGACCTTTCATAAGATGTTGTGTACTCCCTACCAGTAGAAAATATAGAATCCCACAATATCCAGTTTAAGTGGAATCTCAGTGGCCATTTTGTATCATCCATACTTCAACAACAGTGCATTCTAAAACACATCCAAGAAGTGGCCATCCAGACTTTGGTTAAAAATCACCAATGAGGTGGAACCTCAAGGCAAAACACATTGATGAGTTTCAATGGGTAGGAAATTGTGTTTAATATCAAACGTAAATCTTGATTCTTCCCTAATTCCACTTCTCTAAGTTTCTTTCACTAGTGCCTAAAAGCCAAGGCCACTCTTTTCACATGACTTTAAACATTTCAAAAGCATTTATTGCATACCATGTACCAGGTTTTCTGTTGCTATTATGTTTACCCCCAGTCTTCTAAACTCCAGTCTAAGCATCCTGATTTCTTTCTACTAATCCTCAGATCACAAGAACTTGAAATCCTTTACCATCCAGGCTTCATTTGGATGCTTTCCAACTTTTCAATATGATTTCTAAAATGATGAATGTATTATCTAACAAGGGAAGAAAACAAAGAATCCTTATGCACCTAGACTTTTGAACTATGCTTAACCTAATGTCAACCCTAAGATTTTTTGGTTTTTTTTTTTTTTTTGGTTTCTTCATCTCTAAAATTGGAATAATAATAGCACCTTTACCAGGGTTGTTTTGAGGATCAAATGAAATAACTATAATGTACTTAGCACAGTTACTAGGACATATTATATAAATATATTATTTTTATTATCATGCTCCTGACTCTTATTAGGCTTACATTCCACCAAAATGTCCACTTCTTTAAAGTAAGTCCCTTTCTCATATCATACAAGTTTATTTAAAAAATAAAAGTATAAAGACTTAATATTTATCTCTTATTTTTTTCATTTTATTGTGTTTATTCTAGTATTATCTTTTGTGATCTTTTAAAAACTGGCTTTGGGTTGACACATTTGGCTACCAGAAAGACATTTCCTTATTTTATGGACCACTTGATGATAGCAATATCAATGTCATATTTTGTGATTGTGTTTGTCAAGGAATTTTGTATTTCATATCCATGTAAAACTGTTGAAGGAAAGGTTTTCAAACTTTTAATTTTTTGTAACAAAACAGTGAAAACAGTCAAATTTAATATTCTCTGATTTTATTCTGCTGTATGATTGCTAATATATCTGTTTTAAAGAACTGTAAAAACTTCTTGGTTCTGCCTTTTTGATTTTGGACATGTCACTTACTTTCTCTGAGCCTCAGTTACTAATCTGTAAAGTCAGTCCCTTCCAATTCTTGATCATTAATTCTGTGCTGTGATTGTTCTTGTATTCTAATTGTGAAAGATTTCTGCTGAATTTCCCTTTTTCTCTTGAAGGTACCACCATCTTTATAGGCTCAAAGATTTGAAACCTCAGTTTTATTCTTAACTCTTGATTCTCCTAACTCATTCCATATTCAATCAGTTGCCAAACCTTGTATTCTCTTAATATCTGACATTCTCTGTTCATAGCTACCACCTTAATTCAGTCTCTTCTCAGCTCTCATCTGACTAAATATCCTAATTTGATCTCTCTGATTCAAATTTTTTCTCTCTTCCTTAATTCTTAAACATTTTGTCAAAGTGATTTTTCTTAAATACAGTTCTGATGTCATCACTTCTCCAATTCAATAATTGCAATTGTTTCCCTCTTGCCTCTAGAATCAAGCATAAATTCTTCTGTCATTTAAAAGTCCTTTGCAACTTGCCCCAAGTGTATATTTTCAGGAGTCTATTTCCTGCATTCTATGGTTAACTAGATTATCTTTCTTTTTTTCATATATGACATCATATCTTCCATCTTTAAAACTTTGCATTGTCTATGTTCCATGCCTGGATTGCTCTCTTTCCTTACTTCTATCTGTTAGAATAAATTACTTACTGTAAGATGAGATTCAAGTACCACTTTCTACATGATACCACTTTTGATCCCTCCCCCCAGATACTAATTACCCTTCCCTAGCAGTTACCTTGTGTCTAACTACCTTTTGTTTATTCTACATATACTCATATAAATGTACATGATAACCCTTGATAGAAGACAATGTTCCACTAAGGAGGGATTACTTGCTTTTTTACTTTGAATGCCATAGTGTCTAGCACAGTTCCTGATATATTGTAAATAACAAATTCTTGTTCGCTAAATGATTAATATTTAGACCATTCTCATATTGATTTCTTTTTAAAGAGAAAGTAAGAATGGGTTGATAATAATAGATGCTGGGTCAATAACTTTTTTTTCTGAGAGAATTGAAATTCTCCATGATATTTTTTTCTTTCATTCATCTAAATCTGTAAGGAATTTAGAAGTTATTCAGCACTCACACATCTTTCTCTACTGAAGTCATCCTGTGAACATACAATGCTTTCAAAATTGTAATGCTTCCTGTGTACTTTTCTTCAGTGTGTATTTTTTGGAGTTTGTCTAATCTTCATGTTCCATTCTTCTCAAATGTCTTTCTAAATTCATTTCTATATGATTATTCAGAAGAGATTGTCCCACTAATCAATATATGGAAGACAAAATAAACAATGTCATTGTCATTAAAAAAAACATTAAGTGAATGAAAAAGTTAGAGTGTGTTAATTTTGACGGGTTAGATGGGCAGTTCAATTTAGTATGCATATTTGGGACAGATACCAATTTTGAACTATGAGTTAGACTAAATACTGAATAAAAGGAAGAGAACAGGCTAAATTATATTTGAGAAATGGCAACAAAAATCATACAGGATTAGAATGAGCTGATGAGTTTTATTATTATTGAAAAGAGAAATACCTGGAATGATCAGTAGATTCACAAAAGTGACACTGTGTAAGTTATAATGACAAGTTTTTTAGAAGCGTGCATATTTACAAATTTTCAGCCATTCTGTACAACAATATAGATAGAGAGTATCATTGTCTTGAATCAATAGATCAACTCTATTCAATAGGAAAAATAGAATAGAAAAATGGTTATAGATTGAAATCTTTTTGTTTAGTTGTTTCAGTCCTATTTGATTTTTTGTGACTTCATTTGGGGTTTTCTTGGCAAAGATACTGGATTGGTTTGACATTTGCTTTTTCAGAATCCTATACAGATGAGGAACTGAGGCAAACAAGGTTGAGAGACTGGCTGACTTATATTGTGGCTGTTTAGTCATTTCAGTCATGAAAACATGGCCCCATTTGGGGTTTTATTGGCAAAGATACTGGAGTAACTTGACATTTCCTTCTTCAGTTCATTTTATATTTGAGGAAAGTGAGGGAAATGGGGTTAAGTGACTTGCCCAGGACCACACAGGCAGAAAGTATTTGAAGTCAGTGAGGAAAAGGAGTCTTCCTGACACCAGGCCCCAGAACTCTACCTACTGCATTACCTAGCTATCCCTACTGCCTTATGCCTGGCATAAATTTATATCAATTCTAATTCCATTCTTGATGTATTTTTTTTTTAAGAATTGGTGCTTCTAATATGTGAAGAATATGTGATTTTATCAACATAGGAAACTGTTGGTATGGGATCTCCTTCTTTCAATACACATTATAATACAACTATGACTTAGTGGGTAAGTTCTGTGTAACTATGCATTTCACTGTTAAGTGATCTGCCAAGTGATACAGCTAATAATTGCAAGAAATGGGATTTAAATGACTCCAGTTCCAGCACTCTCATTATATTATGATAATTTAGTACTTTCAGTAATGTGATTTAATGATTAATCATATTTTAGTACTTTATTAAATTACTTTATCTCGTGGTCATTGACATTCCCTTCACTGGCACAGATCACAACCCATTTCTGTTTCAATATGAATAATTCTTGACCATATTTTTGGTAGCCCTTTCATTGTAGAGTCAGTCAAATTACCAGCAAACTTCCTCTAAAACTTTGTATATTTACTGCTCCCAAATGGAACATTGGGCTGTTCATCAAGTGACTGTCCAGCCACCTCTTCTAATCATACTTTCCCCCAAGTTGTATCATTTATGTAGTGCTTTGTCCATTGATCAATATTTTAATTACATGGCAGTACTACTTATGCATTCCTGGGCTCCTGGAGTTGGTTATGAGTCTCCACACCCTGCACCTCTCCAACTTGGGTCCTCTGTCACAGTAAGAGGAATCCTCCTTAGAGACTCTCCTAGCCCCAGGTGCTATGAGACTGTTTGGCCCTTCTGTTGATCCCACTGATCCAGGACTTTTCTGGGGAAATATTTTTTGGTTCTTTCAAGGTTAACAAAGGGAGAGGGAGAGAACATTTACCAATCACTGAGCCATTTTGGTTCCCAGAAAGTTCAATAGGTGACTTACAGACATTTAATCTGTGGGCTGAAAGTCTCAGGCACAGCTGCTGCAGATACCTGTGCCTCCTTCCATGGCTCTCATTTGCTCGGCTCCTCTGGACTCTCACCCTAAGTTGCTATCCCTTTGTGCTGCCATTTCCTCAGATTGCCCTGAGGCTTTCCTGCTCAGCCCTGCCATGGCCAAGATGAGCTGCGCTGTGTGCTCTGTGCTCCTCCACTACCATGGAACAGTTTCTTCCCATCAATCTCACAGTCTGTCCTAGGCTGTGAATCTGCCACAGTCTGTCTCCTATTGGATTCTACACCTCGAAAATTTGGTCAGATTCTCTTTTTAGAGGTCTCTGAAGCAGTTTGTCTAAGAGCTTAGGTGAGTAGTAGCTCTCACTTCACCATCTTGGTCCCACCCCCCTACAACCCCCACCCTAGTCTTGGTTTTAATCCTAGTTCCTTTGACTTCTGGAATATCATATTACAAGCCCTTTGATCCCTTAATGTAGAAGCTGCTAGATCTTGTGTTTTCCTGATTGTATTTCCACAATGCTCCATTTGTTTCTTTCTATTTGCTTGAAATATTTTCTCTTTAACCTGGGAACTCTGGAATTTGGCTACATAATTCCTAGGAATTTCTCTTTTTGAAACTATTTCAGGAGGTGATCAGTGGATTCTTTCAATATTCATTTTGCCCTCTGGTTCTAGATTATCAGGGCAATTTTCCTTGATAATTTCCTTGATAATTTGTCGAGGCTCTTTTTTTTGATCATGGTTTTCAGGTAGTCCCGTAATTTTTAAATTGTCTCTCCTAGATCTATTTTCTAGGTCAGTTTTGTTTCCAATGAGATATTTCACATTATCTTCTAATTTTTTAATTCTTTTTTTTTGTTTTGTAATTTCTTGGCTTCTCATAAAATCATTAGCTTCCATCTGCTCCATTCTAATTTTTAAAGAACTATTTTCTCCAGTGAGCTTTTGAACCTCCTTTTCCATTTAGCTAATTGTGCTTTTGAAAGCATTCTTCTCCTCATTGGCTTTATGGGCCTCTTTTGCCAATTGAGTTAGCCTATTTTTAATGGTGTTATTTTCTTCAGCATTTTTTAGGTCTCCTTTAGCAAGCTGTTGATTCACTTTTCATGATTTTCTTGCAGTGCTCTCATTTCTCTTCCCAAATTTTCCTCCACCTCTCTTACTTTTCAAAATCCTTTTTGAGCTCTTCCATGGTCTGAGACTATTGCATATTTATTTGGGAGGTTTTGGATGCAGATGCCTTGACTTCTGATGGTATACATTTTTCTTCCTCAATTGAAAGGATGGAAGAAAATACCTGTTCACCAGAAAAGTAACCTTCTATAGTCATTTTTTCTTCCTTTTTTGGGCTTTGTCCCAGTCTGTTACTTGATTTTTGAGTCCTTTATCAAAGGCAGGGTATACTCTAGCACCTCTAAGTGTTCACTTTCTCCAAGGTGGCATAATCAAGGGAGAGGAGCTTACTCCTCTCCTGGCCTGCTCACTGGTCTGTGAGCAACCAAGAACTTTTCTGCCTAGGATCTGTGAGTAGGGTTCCCTTTCCACAGCTGCTCCAGTTCAGCCACACCAGTGCTCCTCCTCACCACTGGGCTGAGTTCAGGACTGAGATTCAGATCAACTGCTCAATTTCCCCAGGGGTTTTAGGTGGAAGGCAGGGCTGCCACCACTCAGGGCTGAGAGTCATACCAGCTGCCCAATTCTCCAGGAGTTCTAGGTGGAGGGCTCCAAAATGGATGCTGTTGTTGCAGTGGCTCCTGTTGGCTGTCCAGACCATGCTTCCCCTCCTAGGTGAAGGTGCCATCCCGCTGCCTTTGAAGCTGTCTATGGCGTTTGTGGGTTGAGCTATCTGGGAACTGCTCCTGCTGGTGGCTACATGACACGTAGCTCCCTGAAACCTGTTCTAGGTTATGTCCCTGCTGAGCTGTGTGGCCCATGCTGAGCTGTGCTCCACTCCTATCTTGGTGTGATAGACCCTTCCTGTCAGCCTTGCCGGCTGACCTGGGCTGGAAATCTCCCTCACTCTGTTATTTTGTGGCTTCTGCTGCTCTAGACTCCGTTTAGAGTCATTTTTAACAGGGATTTTATGGGCCATGTGAGGGACCTTCTACAGGTCCATCTTTCTACTCTATTATCTTGGCTCCAGCTGCTTTAATATTGTTTTGATTTGATCAGTATTTGCATTATCTCCACTCAAAGAAATTGAAATCAGTCTGTGCTTTAACAGTTTATTTGTCAAGTTGTTCTGGTGAAGTTTAGCATCTTCATAACTTAGGTAGGCTGAATTTCAGACAACACATACACACATACACACACACACACACACGCATAGTTTTCTCTGGACCCACTTGAGAAAGCTTTCCCTTGCCCTAGGACTTCCTAGAGTTTATCATCCATTATTTCTGTCATTGAGAAGCTAGTACAACCTCCATGTTCTGATAAAAACATTGGGGGAAGGGTTTATTTCTAATTCCTTTAGTAAAATGTTGATAAACCATGGAATTGTGAGTTCATTGATGCACCCTGCCTTGATCATTGCAGTAGCTCCCTAATCAATATCCCCAATTCTATTATCTTCCCCCAGTTTACTATACAGATTACTATCTGATTTATCTATCTGGTGAATAGATTTGATTTTGTCATGACACATTAATTAACTGTTGCATTTTATGGAGGAAACTTAGCTTGATTAAATTAATCAAGGTTATACAACTAACTGTGGCAGAAATGAGAATAGAACCCAGATAGCTTGCTTTTGATTTAAGTTGTCTTTCCACTGAACCAAATTAGTAATGAATTTAATCATTTCCCTAGTTCTCCTAAATGGTCCAAAGATTTTAGACTGACATCCAAAGTCTTTCATAATCTTTCTCCAGCCTGCCTTTACCAGGTTGTGTCATTCTATTCCCTTTATTCCCAACACTTAGCAATGGCACAAAAGTGCTTAATAAAGTGTTGTTAAACGATTCTTTAAATTTTATTTTTCATAGTGTCTTAATTTTTCACATTATCTTGTGTCTATATTTGTCCCATTTTCAAGTGCTAAATCTTACCTTATACATTAACTATGTAATCATAGACAAGTCACTTAATTTCTCTCAGACTCAGATTCACCATCTGTAAAATAGATAATATACCACAAAATGGTTCTGTAAGGATCAAATGAGTTGTTATGTACAGTTCTTTATAAAAATTAAAGAGCTATATGGATGCTGTTAATTATTAAATTCTATTATTTTCTGTACTACTTCTACTCACTTATTTACACATGAAAAAATCCAATCCACTCGCATGGAGAAACTTGAATTCTTCAAAAGTGGAATCAAAGGTGAACCTATCTATATAGAAATTATCTTTCTCTATAGAAATGGTCTTTCCTATCTCTGAATTTTCATAACTTTTTTTATTGAAAAACTATTTTGTATTATGTTTAAGTCTTGATTTTGTCACACTAAAAATCTGTGGTTAAGATAAACTGAGGCACAAAGTTCTGAGCAAGAACAATTTATTAGGAAAGGCTAGCAATTGCCAATAAAAGGGATCCAAGGCTCTTCACTAGCATCTAAGATTTTGCAGAGTTCTTTTATAGTTACTCAATAAAGGGGAAGCAAAAGATGAATCGAAAGTTACAGAAATGAGTAACATAGGTATTATCAAGTCTTGTTTGGCTAGAGTACATTATAATAACTTGTGGTTGGGATATATTGGGAGTGGAGAACCAAAAATGGTTAACTATTTAGGGAATAGGGAAACAAGCTGATTAGTGATAATCAGCCACTCTGCATGTTGGGGTGTGGCAATATCAAACAGTAAACCCTTCTCTCTTATTTGTTAGAACATTACAAAGGCTATGACAAGTGTGATGCTTTACATCAAGGAAATCAATGTCATCCAAGGGGGTGGGTTAAGACCAGTCAAAAAAGAAGAACTTAGCTCACCAGCTTTTTTCTGTAGGGCCTCAGCTTTGCAGGAGCTCACCCGAGCAGAAATAGTGGAGTTAGTAATAACCAACATCCTTCTATCTTGCACATGTTCAAGTGTACACTTCTCTTTCCCCATTAATAAAGTGACTTATCTTAATGAGTTATGAGAGTAAACTTGCAAAATCAATTGATTTAAAGAAATAATTAACTACAATTTCACAATTCCCCATTTTGATTCTTGGGAGTTATATCTGTTAGGAATCACCATCTATATATCAATATATAGTCAGATTGAGGGAGAAGATTTACATAAACACCATGAGTTAAAGAAAAACAATAATTACAGGGGAAAATAGCACATAAGTTGACTTTGTCTTTGTAAAGGTACTCTGTGAGAATACATTAGTAGTATATTCAATAAAATATTTTACAGAAGACCAGAAGAAAATTACAAGACCAGGAGTTAGTATGCCCTCCACAGTCACTTTTGATATAGTGGCAGTGGGACATGAAGGAAAAAGAACAAAGTCTTTTGTTGAGTTCCACTTGTTCAATGAAAATCCTTGATATAATCAAAAAAAAGGTAAAAATTCTAGTCAATACTGCAGTCTTCTTTGTCATTCTTAGATTTAGGAAGCAAAAGATATACATTTCTAAAACAAGGTGAATTCTCAGGACAGCCCAGAAGGTGATTTTCCTTTCAGGTCTGCTTCTCAGATTCCAAGAGCATATAGGAAGATTTAAAATTAAGCTTAAAAATTTAAAACAAACTTCTAGCTCAAGTTTTATGTTTCTAATTTTATTAACAAAGCTATAAAAAGAACATCAAATTAAAAATACGTAATTCATCTAAAACTTCAGAAAATTTCAATTGTTACATCATGAAGGCTTGAATTGGAAAATGACTCTTTCTCTTAAAATTATCAGATAGATTTTTCAAATAGGAAAACAGTTTTACCCTCTACACAATTTACCATCTTATCAATCAATGCAATTTTACATACAAAATGTTTAATTCAGTTTTGAAAATTATGTCACATCTCTCTCTAATTTCCCTCTTATGAGGTTATAATTCCTATATCATATACATGAATAAAACTATAAGCTGGAGGAAAATCATGGAAAATATTTTATATTTAAAACCTATTAAAAGAATTTGGGTGATTCAGTATTAATAACTCATTGTGTATCTTAAATCTTTAGAATGTTGTTCCATTTTATATGCTGCAGTATTTTAATTAATAAACACAATTCCAATTTTCAAAACCCAAATTTGCTATGAAAGGAGACATGTGGCTATGTCAATATGGAGAATCAATAACAAAGGGAAAATTACTTTAGTTCTCTTTTGATTCCACATTATTCACATGGTTTCAAAGTCAAGCTCACAATTATCTGGGTGGGGAAACTTCCCTGTGGAGAAAGGAAATAGCTCAATGGAAAAATGAGTCAAGAGGATTCTTGTTCACCTTCGCAAGTTCAGCCTCTCGACTTTCTTCAAGGGCAAACATAGACTTGTAGTAGTCTTCTGATTACAGGGTATGGAAGCCCCAGGAATGAAAAATTATTTCCTTTGCCATCCTATAAGTGTACTTGAAATTTAAAAAAAAAACAACTTAGAACTTTATCAAAATAAGTCTCAGAAGATTCTACCTTAAAGAGCAAAACATGATTGATTATATGCTAGACAATACATACACATATGTATACATGTATGTATGTATGTATATGTATGTGTATATGTCTCTGTGTATATTTTTTCCTTGCCACTCATCTTTATTTTTTCAGATCAGCCCTGAAAACTGTGGAAAGGCTGACCACTTGTATCTGTGCAAAGGAAAGATAGTGTGACATTAAGGACCAAGACTGAAGCTGGGCTCATGAGATGGGACTTGTTTTCCTGACAAGGAGGAAGGAACCTGCCTTAAGGGATGACAAGTGGATCTCTTTGTGACAGGGGAGGAAAGAACCAAGGTGTTACTACAACAAAGAGCAAATCACAATGCAATAGACAGGGTCACAGATGGAACAGGCATCTGCTTCATGACTTAGGCCTGGTGCTGCTTGATAAAACTGGGTAGCCTACCAGTGCATGCAACACGAGAGGTCACAGGTTTATCAGAGTTGAACTCAGGCTTACTGTTCTTGGCCAATTGCTTTCCCAGTTCCATTCCTACTGATTGTAACTGTTGACATCCTAGACGACACCCTGAATAAAGATCTTGTGTTCATACATGGCAATCAAAACTCCAAGAATGAAAGGAGTAAGCTTTGTGAAGGTAATAGAATTAGTAGGATGATTTCCCTCAGAGACCTCATGAGGCAGCAGTTACTTCAAGGCATCACTATTCTTGTCCACAGCCTCCAGCTCTTTGTGAGCCTCCTCTGCTGTATTTCCTTCCATCAGGGCCTCAGTGTGAGCTAGGAAGTTGGTTAGAAAAATCTTGTAATGAAGGTCATTCTGGATTAGATTCTGAGTCTGAACAGGGATGAGAAAGTCACAAGGGATCATCTGGGTACCCTGGTGAATAAAGTAGCAGAAAGTGTGTTGTGCATTGATCTCTGGTTCTCTCCACACAATGAGGCCTCTACTTTAGTCAGTCTGGGCTTCTGATTTGATGATGTACTTCCTCTTATACTCCATGTTACTCTGTTGGAAATAAGCAGAAAAGTAGTGCATGTACTGGTCATAGAGCATCAGGGCCTGAGTCTTACATCCAAAACAATTAACATACCAGATGCTTAGAATGGCAAGCAACACAGGGACATTCTTTTCCAATGGGGTAGTGAAAAAGTAGTTGTACATCCACTGAGCCCCCAACAACAGCTGCTCAAAGCTATTAAAACCAACATGCAGGGAAATAGAGAGGTCAATAGCTGACTACAATGAGTAACTTCCAAGAACTCAATTCTAGAATTCAAACGTAATTTGAGTGTTGATTCCAAAATCTTGAACTTTCGGTGCATTGAGAGAAAAGGCCACAAAGTGCTTTGCAACAGCTGAAGGATCCTGTGCTGCCAGAAGGAAGCACTCCTTGACTGTCTCTGAATTGGTGATGGTCTCCTGGGTGGTCAATGTCTTTGAGGCAATGATGGCAATACATGTGCTATCAATGTTGGAGACAAACCAGACAGACACAATGACCTCCTTTGGAATACGACTTCATGGCATCTGTCAGAAACTCCAATAGCAATGTTGGTCACATCTATAATCATCTTCCTGGTGTAGCCTTTTCAGTCTCCACCATGGACATGCCGGCAGAATGCTTTCATTTTCTCCATCACTTTGGATGGAGAAACTTTGGTATTATGTCCTTGCCATCCACTAACATGGGTATGTTGGAGCAATTCTGTGGTGCAACTTGAAACACAGCCTGGTACTCAGTGAAATTGATCTTCATCCCTTTGAACATTTTTCTCTAGCATCTTTCATCCCTCAAGACTTAGTTAGCTCAGTAAGCATCTTGATCAAATCTTTTATAATGAAGTTCTTGGAATAATCCACAAGGATGTGTCCATTTTTGGTGCTGAGATTCAGGCTCAAGTGGTTGAAGTAGTCCTGATTAGCCTCAAAAAGACACTGGAGGTTAAGCCTAGACCTGTGCTTGTGATGCCACTGGACTTGCTTCTGGAAGTTCAGATTCTGGCTGAGCATGGCCATGATGGGAACAAGGCCTGCCCGGAAAGATACAGCATGAAACTGAAACACCTGATACTGTGCAAAATTGCAGAATATAAATAGGTTGACCTGAGATAATAATCATAAATTGCATTGGTTCAAATTCATATAGTACTTATTAACATATAACATTTGATATGTGTAGTATGGTTATGGGAGGCAAAACTTTCACTATATGCAAATATGTTCTAAAGTATATCTAAATAATTACATGATAGGTCTGAATATTTTTATATATAACTTCCCTCTTCATCTACTCTGTAGACAGGAGACAGGGGAAGTACATGTGCTTCAGAGTGCCACTTACCAATGAAAGTATTAAGTTTTAAAAAAGAGCTTTAACTCACCAAGAAAATTGAAGAGACATTTTATTGCCACCAGACTTAGGCATACATATGAAATCAACATGAAGATGTTCACATGGGATGAAGGTGAAGAGAAACTACAGCAGAAAAGGGGAGAGAGACAAGTTGGCTGAATGTTTGATATGTTAGACAAGTAGCACAAATACCACATTCTGGAGTTTTGCACTAACACAGTGATTACTAATTTGCACACAGAATGAATAGTTGTTTCAAAATTTTAGCTTCACTATATAGTAACTATTAACAGATAAAATTTCTTGATTTTCTAAATTTTGTAAGATGAAACTCACCTATTATTTAAAATTTAATTGTAAACTTTGTCTGGGAGAGGTCTAAGTCCCTTGGACTACAGCAGATGATGTCAGCAGATCTGATAAGATCTTATGACCCAGTTAAGTAGGAAGTCAAAGTAACTTTATGGACAAGGACCTCCTAAGAGGATGTTGCTATTCTCTTATCTCAACAGTGATTTAATATTGTTATTATTTTCTAATTTGAAACAAAGTAAACCCAATTAAACTATTAGTTTTTAAACATATTGTAATATTATACAACAGATGGATTTATAATCTAAAGCATTCAGATTAAAAAGGGGAAGTAATTTGGCTTAATAGCTTTTTTCAGCTTTAGAAAACATTTGCTTACCCAGTATCATGTATCTAAAACATGAAGCTTATTACTAGTCAAATGACAATAATCCAGTGGAATGCATTTTAAAATTAGCTTGCAGAGAAAATCATTTGTTTTAAATCACATATAATCACATTTAAAAGTTAGTATAGTGTTTTCCAGTATGAAGTAATTACAATCAGTTAAAGAAATAATAATGGTTAATTTATATAGTGCTTATGCTATTCCAGATTTTTTCCCCTAGATTTTAATAGACTTCTGTAAAGAATTTCAAAGGCTGTTTTCTGGAGTACTTTAGAATTTTGTTTTTGATTTCTCAGTCATTATTTGACCCACTTGCTAACTTACATTATAGGGCAGTTATAAATAGTAAGATTGAAGTCTTTCTCTTTAAAAGGCTAATTTAGAAGAAATGATCATGAATTGATCATCCAATCTTTTAAAAATAATTTTGCTAACTTTTTCCAGTCCATTTTGTAAGACACAAAACTTATTTTGGCTAAATGGCACCCACTGAGTTGATTTCAAAGTAATTATTGACTGTTTTAAACTTTCACAACATAAATTTTTCCATATGATATTAACTACCTATTAGGTCATAAGTGTAGTTGGAGGGTCCCCAAACCACTTATTAGATCATAAGAGTACTATGATTTTAGGCAAGAGGCACTAAATTATTATAATTTATAAAGACTGGTACTATACTTTAATAACCCAATAGAGAAGTGGTCTCTCTAGCAGTATTTTGAAATTTTTTTTATTGTATTCCAATATTAAAAATAGTTCACATAACAGTATACATTTAAAACTATAATTACCTAATAAAAAGACAATTCACTTCTGTGATTACATTTCTGATACAATAATCTCTGAAATTTCTCAGTACAAGAGAAATTAGAAGGCTAAACAATGCAATGAGCGTTTATCTGAATTTGAATAAGAGTAATGCATTTGAAATTTTTTAAACCTATCTTTCTTAGAAAATCATCCATATTATGATCTTTGACAAGAAATTTAATTTAAAACCCAATAACAACAGTCAATACAGCCATCACAGTGCTTACTGTTCTTAGTACTTTGTAATCCTATTATTATCTCAACAATTCTGGGAGGCTTTATTATTTAATTTCATATTTACTTATAGTAAAGATTGAGGTGAAATAACCACAGGTTTCATTAGAAGTCACATAAAAATAAATTTCCAAAGGTAGGTTCTAACTGAAATTTACTTGGTTCATGCATCTTTCAAGAGTATTACCTTTAGCAAGTATATCTGGTATTCAATTCTCTGACACAGAACAAAATTTTGAGAGTCCCTTGTGGAAATATTTAAATCTCAATTTAACTAAGGGCCCACTGTTTTCAGGTAGCTATGGGTTTATTTATTTATTTTTGCAAAATTTATTGATTTAAATATGTCTTAATCACACAAATTGAAAAGTGATGTTGATACAGCAATGGCTGACTCAAATAATTAAAACAATTAAAAGTTAATTAGCAACAATACCTTTGACTGGCATATAGTAGTATACCTACACACAAATACTTTAATGTTTAAACAAGACTGTTGTATCAGTTTTAGTAGCTCTTTGATGGTAAAGTTGATTGTTATCTTTCAAAGTACTGGGATTTGTTTTATAAATGTCTACTTTATAAAATGGATGTTTACGCTTCTAAGTGATAAAGATCTATTTAAATTTTGTAACTTCATCATATCAGCCTATAAAATGTCTATTTGTTTCAGTGCCAAAGACACTGAATTTTACAAATTTTGTTTTGCTTTCTGAAGGCTTCAGTATTTTATATTAATATACTTTTAAATTTGATCTTGTGTAACATGAGCCTCCATGTTAGGTGAGCACTCAACTCCTGTACTCTCTTATAATGCTATATTACTGTTTATTTTTATCCTTAGAAATTGTTACTCTGATTTATTATAGTCTAACTTATTGTTGGTCTACTGAGATATAGATCTGAACTAAATTTCATTTCCACTGATTTTAGGACAAGTGTACATTTCTAATTTACCCAATTAGTTTTAAATACAGCAATATTAAATGTAACTTACTTTTTAGTTGCCTCCTGGTTTTAAGACAAGGTTTATTCTTACTGTCATCCAACTTCAAATTACAAGAATTCATTCATTCCCATTTGCTTTTCTCTGATTAGTGAAAGAGTCCTAAAATCAAATTTTACAAAGCAAACAAATGAAAATTTAAAGATAGAAGAAACAACCTTTTGTCTCTAAATTATTTTAAATATCAAAAAGTTGGACAGATTAGGAACAGATTCTTTCTTGGCCTCTCATCTATGTCTCTTATTTGCTTCTCCTCTCCTACCACCTGCAGGTTGAACAAACCCAGGAAGGCAGAGAGAGAAAGTTTGCTTAAGGTTTTTAAAAGTTCTGTAGAAAGTTTTTAATCTTTATACCACTTTCCTTCTGGTTGTTAGTTTAAAGGTTAGTTAATTACAAAGATAAAAACACAGATATAAAGACTCACATATGTACGTGTTGGCAAGAGTTTTCTTTCTTTTAGCTAATCAGTTAAAATCAAAAAGTTTAGGAATAATTCTAAAGTTTTATTTTGTAGTCATTATAAAACCTCCTCTTTGGGCCAGATTAGTGACCCATATGAAATTTAACGTAATTTGTCAGTTGCCTTTTGACCTTATACCGTTTTTCAAAATCCCTTCCTAAAAACCTAGTGGCAAAGTCTTCCCCCTTAACTCTCACCAAAAAAGAAGCTATCTGTAATGGACAGACCACTTCACAGAAAGAAAAGAGAAAAAACAAACAAACAAAATATTGTGTTGTTTGACCTATGGGAAGGAGTGAGAGTTAAGTCCCTGTTGATTAAGAGAGCTGTCTCTACCCTTCTAGGCTGTCTGCCAATGTGGGGACTATGGACCAACTCCTAAATCACTCAGGAGCCTACCTATCTCTCTTAACAAGTCTTCCCAATGGGAAAGACTTGTTCCTCTCTTCAAGTGACTTTTTAACCTCTCTTGGGGGATGAGGGCCTTCCCAAGGGCTTTTAGGGAAGGACTCTCTCTACTTGGGATGTAGGAACTCCAAGAGAGGTTTCCCAGTAATATCAGGGTTCCCACATACCATACTTTGGAAAATTTTGTGTTGAAACCAATGGAGAGTCCAACATCATTCTGAGGAGTTTTCTGGAGAGGTGTTCTTGGGAGTCAGAGTCACTCAATAGGGTCCCAATTTTCATGATGAAAATACGTGACAAAGAAACTGTTGCACAGAGTACTAAGCATGATTGATTTATTAACTCCTCAGTAGCCAAGGATGCTGTCATGGGAGGGAGGAGTGTTTAAGAGTATTTGTATACTCAATAAAGAGGAACACAAAAGAAGAATCAAGAGTTACAGAATCTTGAGTAACTTAGGTATTATCTATTCTTGATTATCTTGAGCACAATACAATAGCTTGTGGTTGGAATATTGTAGGAATAGGAAACCAAAAATGGTGAACCATTTGGGAACAGGGAAACAGGATAATTTGTAATAATCAGCTACTGAGCATGTTGGGGAAATGCCAACATCAGAAAGCAAACCCTTTTTTCTTTCCTGTTGGTTAGAACATTATAATGGTTATGACAATTTGAATGCTTGATATCATGTAAATCTGTGTCATCCAAGAGGATTTGGTTAGGACATGTCAATAATAGGGATTTAGTTTATTAGCTTATTTTCTTCGGGAGCTCAGCTTTATAATAGTTCAGCTCTGCAGAAGCCTAGTTTTTCAGAAAAAGGAAAGTTAGCTACATCAAGTACCCTGCTATCCTGCACAGCTTCCCATATACACTTTGCCCATTATTAAAGTGACATCACAGTATGACTTATAAGAGCAAAACTATGAAATAATTGATTTAAAGAAGTAATTGATTATAATTTCACAATTTCTTATAGATTGTAATAGATTGTAATCTCTTTGAGAGTACTCCTAGAGATTACTCTACCCTACTTATCTTTTTATGATTTACAACATTTATCACAATATCATATATATATTAGATACTTATTAGCTACTTCTTAGATTTAATTTAAACTCAAAGATGCATTTTATGGGGGGGGTTAATTTAACTTGGTTGCATAAGAAACATTTTAAAATTGGGAGAAATAAAATCTCTCTTCTTTTACCCACTAAAGTCACTTGAATTAAGGGAAGCTAGACTTTCTGACATTGGTTTACATTATTGAAATAGCTGTGGTATCTTTGCTGCCACTCCATCCTCCCAGTATCTCTCCTGAACATCAGGTACACACAAGTTATGATAATACTTATGAATCCATATGTGCACACAAACTGTGAGGTTATATACGATTACACATTGGTAAACATGCAATGTCTGATAATTGTAGACTATAAATCAATCACCCATTGATTGGAAAGATGATGATCATTATAATTATAACTATTCTTGTATATATTCAATTTCAGTTCATACAAATACTCTTTTAACAGAGATAGTTCACAAACCCTCCCCCTCATATTAGTCAGTTTCATGTGTTGTTGTGCCAAATGTATCAATTACCTGGCAAGTAACCACATGATTTTGCGTGCATCTCTCTAAACTAGCTAACTGAACTCAGATGAAATCTCAATGGTAATGTTACTGTTTATTCCTTCCCAGCTTGGTTAAACCTGCCAGAATTTGTACTATGTTAGCTGATTCTTTGAGAAAACAACCTCCAAGTCACCATCAGATGGTATATGGAAGTGTTCCTGAAAAAAAATCATGAAAAACAGAGTTAGAAGACAATTTGTTACCTTATCCAGATCTTTTGTTTTGCTGAGGCAATTAAGTCTTAACATACCTGTACTTTATTAAGTGTTAATCTGCTAGAACTCAGGCTGTAACTTAGGTCTTCTCATTCCTAATCTAGTGCTCATTTGACTGTACCACACTAGAAATAAAGACCTGAATGAAAGATACATGTATAGCATGGTTGAATATAAGGAATGTTACGTTTCTGATGCAGAATCTGTTGATATGCATTTCATTTCAACAACTCAACCCCACTCCACTCCCCCATTCAAATAAAGATTATTGGCTTTTTAAAAGTTGTCCATTAAATTGTATACTTCTATAAATTATGTACTTACTCCACTATGCCAATGGATATATGATCTCATCTATGTGTGTATCCTTGCCAACAATGCTGATCATAATTCATCCAAGCTTGGTGAGATGGCAACACATCAAGTGTCATATGGAAATAAAAATAACATTATTTTACTTTTAATTTATTCTCTTCCTTTGGTTCCCCTTATTTTCCAAAAAATGATATGAACAATCTTGCTTATGACTAATCTAAAATATCTTATAACCAGGGGTAGATGTCCTTAGACCATTTAATCTTTCTCTTGGAGGGAAATGAGGGAAAAGTAGAGAAAGAAATGTGCATCAGCAGAATAATCATCTCTTCACCAGTTTTTATTCACTTCACAGCCAATATGTTTATTTGCAAAATAAGCAAAAAAAAAAGACCCAAATATTTTTCTGTCTAAAGGGAATTAAATTGTCATCTTGATTATGGCTTTTTGCCTTGGTGTCTCCACTTTGACAGTTTGTGACCTTAATGGCCTAAAATTTTCTCACCATTTCTATTGCCTTATGTTTATGGACTTTTTTTCACATTGTTTTCCTTTCCACTAATTAGTATTGAAAGTGTTTCCTTCAGGCTTACTCATTTAGTAGTAGTTGCTAATGTTTGAAATCATATGAAAACTGACATTTCATTGAAACAGTGCAGATTGCAAACATTGAATCTAAATTAAACAGCCAATTAGAAGATGAGTGAGTTAAAATGATTCTTCAGAAATATAAAGAAATGAAAATAACTTGATTTATTGAAGAGAAATATAGAAAATATATACTTCAAAGTAATCTCTTGGTTTTAATCAGTCCTGACTTGGATAGTAGTGTAGAATTGCAATTAGGGGGCTAATGGGGCTCAGATTTTTAAAGACTATTTCACAATGTGCTGCATGCATCATTTAAGCTATTCATCAAATAATTTTGCTTATTTAGGAAAAGTAGCTGAGTTGTCACTGGCCAACAGACATCTGACTTGCTTCACTTTAATGCCATCATTTTAAGTAGACAAAAGACATCCTAGTTTACTAGAGGGCTGACCATACTAAAAAGGAATGATGAACCTAAAATCTGAGTAAACCTGATTGGGAACTTAACAACAGTATTATGATTGAGGCTTACGCTCAACCTATTGCCAGAGACATGATGCCCATAATAAATACTACAAGTGCCTTTGAAGAATAAAATATTGCCTTTTTAAAAATAAGAAATAAAATAAAAATCTAAAATAAAATTTCATTCAAATATTTTGTTTTAGCATAGACTACATTTTTCAATGTAGCTCTTCTACTAATGGCAAAGAATCAACTTTATAACAAAAAAAGAAAACGCAACTTAACAAAATACCAACATATTTAAGAAGTTTGACATTATCCATAGCACCCCATGTTTATTAAAGAAAGCAGTGAAGTACCTTCTTGTATCTCTTTTGGGTACCACTTTCAATAGAATTCACAAGAAGTAGAAAAGGATACGACTTCTTGTTAATCACAGAAACTTAGTTTTCTTAATATTGACATTCCACAATAATCTTGAAAGAGTTTTACCTTTTCCACTTTATTTTTTTTTTATAATAAATAGATGATAGACAGTCAACTTACCACTTATAAGAACAGGAGGTTTTGTTCATCAAGGACTGAACTGTATGAGTTGTATAGACACTATACATTATCTTCCCATCTCATAGTCCTAATACCATTATTCAGTTTTGTCTTCAAGGGGTCACTTCTTGAAGTCACTCTCCATTTTCCTTTAGTCCTTTGCTTCATTATTTTGATAGCTAGATAGAAAGCCCATTGAATTTCTATGTTCTCTACCACAGTGTTTGGATAAACAGATAAATTAAACATTAAAAATGATGACAACCTTCCACGAAACATATTAAAGACATATTTGGTTTTGTTCCTTAATTTTTTCTCAAACCCAGCTTTGTGTCTAATTCTATGGGACAAAAGTTACAGTAATGTAAGATAGACAAGGGATTAAAACATAAAATCCACCTCAGAACTGAATTAGAATTATGAAATTGTTGTAATTGAAAATGGGATGATAGGATAGCTGAGGTATTATTTTAAATATAAAATTGACCTCAATTGAAATATATTATGCTTGCTTAGATACTTCAAAAATATATGATTTCATTGTTTTGGGTACTTCCTCCTATACAATTGTAATCTCTCCAAAATTTAACATATTTTTGATGAGTTACCGAATTAAAAAAAAAATTTCCACCTGGTGCCTATTAATGGACCCTTTCTGAACTTTATTAAAGTAGTTGACAACAGACACATAGCTTATTGTCAGGGTGGTTCTTGAAATCTTTAGAGCTTAATAGAACTTGTCAGACCTTGGGCTTGATTTGTATAGATTGTGAGAAGTATCAACTTTCATGCAATGATTAGATGTAGGAGTAGGTCTTTACTTAAAGACATTTTGTTTTCTTCAGTACTCCAATAATCCTGTAATCACATGCACATCTAAATAGAAAAACAAAACAAATAGGAAAAAATGTTTTGTGGCTTTAAATATCTTTTGCCTTTCCAGATTCCTTGCTATTCATGATTTCCAGATAATTTTTATTCTGGGTCTTTTGAATTATTATCCTGCCTCACCATTGTGCCTCTCTTTTAGTTTCACTTCTGTCCATACAACCTTGGCTTCTCAAAGTTGTGAAAAGGCTTTTACTTTATACCTTAGATGCATTATAGAGTTGGGACTAAACCATTTAAAATGCCATTCTCTATCAGAATTTTCCAAAGTAGTGCAATGAAAAAATTGCTGTTTTTTCCTAGATGAATATTTTGTTTAGGTTCAATATCCTAAGATTTAGAAGGTCCTGAGGACTGATGAGCTTGGGTTATCTTGGTTATGCTTACAAACACTGCTCAAATAAAGGTCATGGTCATAATTGAAACAGCTGACCACTAGACAGAGGAGAGTTCATTCATTGTAGTCCTGGTATACTTAGGGAGCAAGGCAAGAAGGAAACCTATGTTGGAGGGGAGCATCACAAACAAATCTGATAGAATAAGCATTGTGATGTCAGAAGAAATGAATTCTTTTTACACAGACTCCTGTTCTGAATCTGTCTAGCTTTGCCCCTCAGGCGGGATGTATTGATTCCTCTAGGACTGCGGTTTTAACTCCAATTTGTTTTCCCAAGTTTCAAATTTTCCTCTGAGAATCACAATGCTGTCAGAGTCCTAGGATATAAAAGTAATATAGAAATTGCATCTTTAAAAGTAATCATAGCTTACATTTATTTTAAATTTTGTGTTTTATATAATCTCCATAAGAGGCTCAAGGAGCCCTCACCCCAAAAACTCAGTGGAAACAACTTCTGTTGTTATTTTCTCATGTGTGTAAAGATGCAGATTTTGACTGAATTACTTTCTACACTCATCTCTCTCTCTCTCTCTCTCTCTCTCTCTCTCTCTCTCTCTCTCTCTCTCTCTCTCTCTCTCTCTCACTCTCTCTCATGGTAATTTAAACAGAGAGATCTTTCATATTCACTAATAGGCTATTTGACCTGCCTGGGTCACAGAGAAGCCTGACTTACATGAGTCTGAGTCATATGGAGCCTGTGGTGGGAGGAGTTTGCGGAATGAGTGGAAAAGAAAGGGTGGAACAGGAAGAGGCAGAGACAGAGAAGAGCTGAGAGGAAGTTAGTCTGGAGAGCAGTCAGAACTAGCAAGGATTCAGGCAAGCAGGCTTCTGGCTAGTGAAAGAGAATATGTGATTTTGTTTAAGAGAGCCTGCTTAAGGTTTGTTTAATGGAGTTGCTTTGTGGAAAGCCTAGAAGGGGAAAGTGTTGGGGATGGGGTTGTTCTCTTCATTATTATTGCGTATAGATTTTTGTTGCTGTGATGGATTTGGCTTTCTCCTATCCAAATAAATGTTTTGGTTGTGCCTTCCATGTGGAGAATCTATGGTATTTCGTGATTTAGAATTGGGCCAGGATATTCATGGCTCCTGTAGGTGCTGTGAATATCATGTTGGTGCTTCTCTCTCTCTCTGTCTCTCTCTTTCTCTCTCCCTCTGTCTCTTTCTCTCTCTCTGACTTTGTCCCTCTCTCTACCTGTCTCTCTTCGTCTCTCTGTCACATGTACCCATAAGTGCATACAAACACAGTCGTGCAAACACATATAACACAATACAATATAACAATACACTATACTATGCCGTATGTGTGTATATATATATGTATATATGTGTATGTGTGTGTATGTATATTTGTGTGTATATATGTGTGTGTTAGTATATTCTCTGAATGGATTCTTATAAATGTTCAGGACTAGGACTATTCTCTGAATATAGTGTTTGCCAAATTAACTACATAGAGAGTTCTTCAGTTTATCTTTATTAGATTTTCTTTCTTGTATTTCTCTTTATTCTATTTAGTATAAAATTTGGTTTTAGTAGAGGTCCCTTGGACTGGGTTTGGGAATGTTATCCCGCTTTTTAATTTTGTAGATTAGATATTAGATGTTAATAAAGATCATAAGGAACAGAGGGCACGCAGGTTATGATAAATAAAGTATTCATTTAGGTTTGTCTTCCCTTCCCTGAGGGAAACTGCTAAAACTCCAACACCACCTGACCAGAGAAATCAAACTGAAAAGTCCTACCAGAAAATTTATTGGCTCAGGACTCAATTTTCCACTAGCCTTCTCTTTGGCTGAGAAATTATGACAGAATCATAGGTCTAACCATGCCACTCTTCTGGTCAAGAAATTCCAATGGCTTTTTCCTTATTTCAAGGATAATAATTTAATTTTCTCTTCTGACATTTAAAGCCTTCCTTATGAGACATTTTATAACATTCTTCTTCATTCTACATAAACAAATCTGTTATCTACTTTGTCTATAAATATTCCATTTCCCATCTCTATAGATTTGCATAGACTACAATTTAGCCCTTCCTCACCTCTAACTCAAAGAATCATTACCGTCCATCCCAGATCACTGCAAGTTCCACCACCTACATGAATCCAGTCCTCATGCTCCTGACCTAGTTTCAAACTTCTTCCAGCTAGAAATTACTTTGTGTTTCTTATCTGTGTACATGTTGATTTCCTCATTTGAATGTAAGTTCCTTATGGGCTGGTGACCATTTTATTTTTGACTGTATATCTCATGGGAATATCATAATGCCTGGCAAATGGTAGGTGCTTGATAAGCACTTTAAAAATTTCTTCCATTAGTGCTTAATTAACTTTTGTTGAATGTAATAATCAATATCAATATCTATATCTACATCTATATCTATCTATATCTATATCTGTATCTATATATATATATATATGTTTGCTTAACAGTTAAATGCCTGCTTCAATTTTCTGGACTATGGAAATATTAATTCCTTTTGCTGTTGGGTAATTCCTTATAAACAATTCTCTATATTGATGAAACCAAAGATACGTTATAATAAAAAATGTCAATGATGAATCTGATTCTGATGATGATGATGGTTAAGGTAGTGTGGTATAAAGGGGAGATGTGCCAGCCTTTGAGTTTGGAAGATCTTGATTGGAGTTCTGACACCTAATAGCTTTCTAAACACAAGCAAGTTATTTATGATCTCAATATTCCAGGAAAATCTTACAATTGGTATTAATATCCTTTTATATATGTGTGAGTCATGGACCCCCTCAGAGTGTAGCTAAGCCCATTACCTCCTTCTTAGAATAAGGATTTTTTTGATGCGTAAAATAAAGTGTGCTGATTACAAAAGACTAAAGTTGTATTGAATTCAGGATGTACAGTTTTCCACATACAAAATCATAGACACTGTGAAAATTATGCCCTGACTCCTTGAGCATTCAGTCCATCTTAAGAAACCTTTAAGTAAACATGCTTCAGCTTTTATTTGAAAAATGTGTTAAATATGTAAAATATAGTATGAACAACCTAGTCTTATACCTTGCTACTGTGTAGTTTGTATAAACTAATTTGAACAATACAATTTAAGTTTTATCATCAAAACAGTGATTTCTGTTATAATCATGATTAAATGGTTAAGTATATGTTAAAGAAAAGTGAAGATAAGACTTCAACACAATCAAATACAATGTTATAGTTTACTTTTTCATATTAATTGCATTATAAAGATGTTTTTAAACCATCTGCTAAAAAATACTACCTACAAAAATAGTTAAATAAGATTGTTTATGTGAAAGCAAATTGAAAATTATTAAACAGATAGAATGTATTATCATTATCATTATTATTTTCATTCATTTTTGCAATATATCAGTTTGTTGTTTTCAAGATGAACATGAATTTATTAATAAACATGTACCTATTTAATTGTAATTATGGATAGAGTAGGGTGATTTTTTTTGCTACATTAACTATTTTTCCATCAAAATTTAAGTAAAATATAGCCACAAAAAAAGAAAACAAGGTGGGAATAGATATGGATTGTGTGCAATTGTGAATACCTTGATTTCCTATGATACCCAGATATTTTTGTAAAGATATCACTTTTTTACAATTTGACTTGGTTGCTTTTTTATTTATTTATATTTTTGCTCCTAATATTATAGATATTATTTGGATAAAGAGTATCTTCTGTACATCAAATTCCCCAAACCCATTAAGAATGCTTCTGATTGAGAAATAATCTGGCAATCCATTGTCACTTTGTTGCAGAGATTTCTGTCTAAAGAAAACACTTTCAGAAATGTAGCCTATGTTGCAACCATCAATTTTATTGCTTTAACAAAACAAAACAAAATAACCCAAAAGTATTTATTAGGTTAGTCCAGAAATATTTTTGCTACTGGTTTTCTCAAGATGAAAATATTCTTCCTGGGATTTTCCAAGAAACCATTATAAGCTGGATAAAAAAGAAAATACTTGGACTTGAATTAGTCTGGGCAAGTAAGTTAATTCCACAGAGTCAGATATGTGCTTGACAATATATAGGGGTTGAAAAAAAATGTACTCAGGTCATTCTCAGCAGTTGTGAATTACCTGACATTTTGATTATGAAGAGATTATGAGCTTGTCAATGGAACTGTTGATAACGGTTCCTACTTCATTTTTCACAATCCAATACTATCACCCTCATCTGACATAAGAGTATTTTTCATTAAGGTTTACCTTTTTTTTTCCCTTCTATTTCTTTTAGGAATTTTATACAGGGGCTAAATGGGAAAGACTTTAAATGTTAGGAGAGTCATGTGATTTTAGTATAGAAATGCAGGAAACTTTACTATACATTTGGCTATATAAGAAATTTAGATGCTTTTGTTGGAAAAAAATGGAATGAAAGAAAGAACCTTGCATATTCACAGAGTTGAAGTAATCCTTCAGGGAAAAAAGTGAACTTGAAACATTTTATTTATTTATGTTGAAGATAAGCTATAGCAAATGTTAGCATTATTTACAAGAAAATAATAGGAAAACATTTAAAGGCACATTAGGGATCTTTAGAGTGTAACACATTAGAAGCATTAGCTAAGATTTCCCAGTGGATTGCTCAAAGGTTCTCACTTTCCAATCTCAAAAATGCTGGTGTCTCTGCTTGTTATCCAGAGCTGACAACTGATATCATCACAGTGTTCACCATTCAGATATCTCTAACAAGTTTTCAAGACTTCAATCTAATACTTAAAGTTTTACACCTAATTCAATGATCAGAGTTACAAAATCACAGAGTTGAAAGGGTATTCTTAAAGAGCCTTGTCCAATCCAATGATGAGTAGGAATTTCTTCTAAAATTACAACAATAAAATTCTATTTGTGTATATATATATATATATATATATATATATATATATATATATATATATATATATATATATATATATATATATATATATATATATATATATGTCCCGCGTAACCCTGAAACACACACACACACACACACACACACACACACACACACACACACACACAATTTAAATTCATCAAGCCTTCTATATACAATATGTTTTTGGAGGAGAGTAATTAAATGGGAGCACTCCTAGGATGAAGACATATTCCCAAAGGTTTACATAAGTAGAAAACTCAAGTGCTCACCACTATTTACTTTAGATATTCCAATGTGCATACCATATCCCTTACCATCCTTATTGTAATCCTCAACCCAGATACCCCATTCTTCATCTTCCATACCCCAATCTTTCTTGTACTCATCTCCTGCCCCTGACTCCTCATTTGGTGACTTTCCTATTTCATAGCACAGAGAGGCCAATAGTAATGGTTTTGTCTTGAGCTAGTCATTGAGTCTACTGCCCAGAGATTAGGAAAGAGGAAGGGAAGAAAAGTACTCAATTGCACTCACTATAGGAGAAGGAAATCTTTTTGACACCCCAAGTTAGAATTATGTATGTATTTTTTTAAAGAAGCACCATTATGGTACTTCAAATGTTTGGTCACTCTCTTATCTTACTGATGTAAGAATTATCTCCGTTGACACAGATATCATAAATTCATTGCTTTTAATACTTTGTTATTCTTGTTTACCTTTCATATCAACAAAAATCTGCAAAATGAATTGGAAGTATGCCTCTGACTCTTCTACTCTCCTAATACTTTATGAATATTATTATACTTTTCAAAATATCCACTTGTCACTCTTTTGTGACTGGCCCATCACATTTCCTACTTTTAAACACACACACACACACACACACACACACTTTTTTGATGCATCATAAAGAATCCCAGTATTCACAATTGACCGATGCCTCTACTACATATTCCCTGACAAATTAAGCAATATAATACAAAAAAATAGGCTCTTCTTCTTAAATAGATAATTCTTTCTTAAAAGAGAGGATTCATGTGTGCTTTATGTCATCATTGGCTCTTTTTCCCCTGATTGTACTTTTTACTTTTATAGTTTCAAAAATTATGTGCAATAGTATATATTGTTCAATTATGTCATATTTAATTGTATATTATTTATCTGGTATCCAATATCATGTTAATAAATGTTTAACAACTAGCTCTCTTATGGAAAAGTATACATGACACATAAGTTTAATTTACAATATTTCACAATTTTTTTATAACTTTCTTGAGTATAGACAATCAACATATCAAACAAGATCTAATTTGTAGCTTTTGTCAGTTTCATTAAATTTGATAATGCTCACAAGCTGGTATGAGCTGGCTCCAGCACCCTTGTGGCTACATCACTTCATATATGTCTTTCCATGCACATTTGAATTCTATATATTAGTCACTCCTTATAGCAGTGTTTCTCTTATTCATGCATAACAATCTCTTCAGTCATTTCCCAATCATCAGGTACATGATTTGTTTATAACACATAATTACCTTTTTGAATAATAGAATTGATAGATATCATAAAATTAATTCAATATGAAATTGTAAATATGTACTCAGTGTCAGGCACTGGGCTACATGCTAGCAAAGCAAAAATAAAAGTGAAAACAGCTCCTGCCCTCAGGATACTTAATTTTATTAAGGAGCTCACATGTTCATGCTTAAGTCAACAGATCAACAAGCATTTATTAATCATCTGCTGTGTTCTAGACATTGTGTTTTAAAAAGAATGAGGAAACAGTAATGTGGTCTTTGCCCTCAACGAAGTGCTTGAGTTATTATTGTTGCTGATCCTATTGCTGCAATTATTTTTACTGTTGTTTTCACAGTCAATTGCTTTCTTGGAATATAAAACCAAATGTAACAGGACTGGGTAAAAGGATATGAAAAATTTTGTAATTTTACTACTATAATTTTGCATTATTCTTCAAAATAGTTGCATCTATTCACAGGTTTTCCAGTAGTGAATTAATATCTGTTTATAAAAATTCCTAACAATACTGAATCTTTCCATCTTTTCCCATTTTTGTGGTTCTTTCCTCTACTGATGTAAATTATCACCCATCTGTATCTAAGTTGATGAATGGTCTTTGAGAACTACTGTGGCTGCAAATCCATCATACTGAAATCAACCTGGTATTAAGCCTTTTCAGAACTTTATGAGGCTCATATTAGGACAACAGATATGCAGTCTGTCATGAGGAACATTTCTGAAGATTTATCAGTTTGGAATGATCTTCCAGAACATCTATTCTGTTGGCATCACCTTCGAGAATTCAGGGTCAATTCCGTACCTCAAAGAGGCTTTGGAGTTAAAATTTAGTAGAAAAATAAAACAATAGGACACCTAAATCATGTGAATATTGATCTATAAATATAATTTGTAATTTGTACATTCGATAATTAATGAGAACATTTACTTTAATTGTCTACATGGGTAAAATTAAGTGGAAGGATTAGGTAATTAGCCAAAAATTAGGGTCCTGAATTGTCATGTTTGACTATCTATATTATTCTAATTCACTAGATAATTGTTCAAGCCTACAGTTCCATTTGCCTACGTAGGAAAGTCAAAATATTCAGATCAGGCATTAATAGATTGCTAAATTTAGTTAATGTTTTTATATTGGCAACTGTTAAATTGATTTCCTATGAATTAACTATTGAAGATGTTTCACAGAATTTATTTAACAGAGAGTGGCTTTTCTCATTTTTGAAATAAATTCAGTTTTTTTATTCCTTGCTCTAATCTCTTTTTTAAAGTCGGAGAATAAATGAATTTTGATATTACACAACCCTTAAAGGATTAAGTTAAAATAAAAATGGATGTTGACATTATTCCTCACTTCCATGTATTCCAGAAAAAGTCAGTTTTATGTTTATAGTTAATTTATTTAACTAATCAAATTTCCAATTATTTTTTTCAAAACTTGAACTAGATCTTAGAAAAATCATGTTCTCTTTCAGGTTAATTCACTACATAAAGCCCCATAACCTCAATACTTTCTAAATGATTCTTAAGCTAAGCAGTTGGTTTTCCAAATGGTTGGTAGGGTAAGTTTCACATTTTCCTGATAAGAAACTTTGCTATTGAGGTAGCTGACTCTTCCTTGCCTCAAACTTTAATGCCTTCTCTAAAACTGTCTCTCTCTCTGTCTCTCTCTCTGTCTCTCTGTCTCTCTGTCTCTGTCTCTCTCTGTCTCTCTGTCTCTGTCTCTCTCTGTCTCTCTGTCTCTGTCTCTGTCTCTCTCTGTCTGTCTCTGTCTCTGTCTCTGTCTCTCTCTGTCTCTCTCTGTCTCTGTCTCTCTCTCTCTCTCTCTCTCTCTCTCTCTCTCTCTCTCTCTCTCTCTCTCATCTCTGTGTCACTGTTTCTGTGTTATTCCTACCTAAGCAGTTAGTCACCTAGTATTTGGCAGTAACCTGACATGCCTATAATTCCTCCATCTGTTTTATTCTTTAACTGATTGAATGATTATTGCTGTCTGACTTAGCATCCTCTTTTCCTGCCAAACTTACTATATAATCTATTAATACAGACAAGTTTGAGGACAGATTCCTGCTCAAAAAAGATTCTGATATTTCATATATTCTTATGTATATGCCTATTTTCCTCTTTTCCATATTATTACCATAACTCACTAGTATCTCCTACTTTAATTTCTGTTTTTATTATTATTTGGGTAAGACTTTTTAAAATCCTCTTTTACTTCATTCAATTTGAGGAATAATTCATGAACTTCACTAATGTGCATCTGTATAGGGGCAGTATGTTGACCACCTATGTCATTAGTACTTAAGAAACTTTCTATTCTATTTAAAGGACTATTATTTGAGAATCAGTTTGAGCACAGGTATGTGAAGTTTTTTTTTTCTTTCTTTCTTTTTTTAAATTTTCTCCACAACACCTAGAATGTTGATTTCTGCATATTATGTTTCCAATAAATGTATCTATTTCCCTGACCTATTTTCCCTACATAACAATTTCATTAAATTCTTCTGATTGCCTGTATGGACATGAGGCAGTGCAGTGCAGTGCAGTTGAAAGAACCCCGGATTTGGAGTCAGGAAGACCAGGGTTAATATCTTCAGATTTGCCTCAGATACTTGCCAGCTGTGTTATACTAGGAAAGTCATTAAGCATCACCAGGTCTTATTTTCCCTATTTATAAAATGTGGAGATTGGACCTAAATTCTAGGATCTCTTTCAGCTCTATATATGATTGAATCAGTGCATGAATTTGTCAAATTAATAGCATTAAATAAAATCTACACTAAAAATGGTAGGATTGTAAGTAGTTTTATTCTAATAGTAAAGTGTGATTATTCTTCATAGAATTTTGCATTAGATAGAAATGGGAGGTATGATTAATCCAATACTTTCTCAAATTAATTAAACTTATATTAGTCACCTTCTGTATGTAAAACATTATGCTATAGTACATAGAAAGATCTTGAAAATGACAAAATGTTTGTCCTTAAAGAGCTTAGTGTTCTTTTATAGATAAAGGAAAGCAACATTGAACAGGAAAGTTATTTGCTCAAGGTTTGCCAACTAATGAATAGCAGAGTCTGATATATATGTTGTTGTGTTTTTCCTCATTTTCAAAGAGAAATTAGAGAAATTAGAGAAATGATGACATGACTTGCACTTGAATTCGTTTCAAGTTAGTGAATGAGTGCAGTGCAAGGTCACCAGCCTCACTTTTTCCTCTTGAACCAACTGGATCCAGTGACAAAGTATTCATCAGGTTGACTGGAGATGGCCCAGGATGCAAGGGGAGACCTTGGCCTTTTAGCCTAAGGCCTTTCCATGTACTCACTTAAAGTGAGGTAATGCCCATTCAGTTAATAGACCTCTTTAAAAAGTAATGGGGGTATGGCCCCTTTAATAGACAAGATAAAAAAATAGGTAAATAGTGAAATCACCCTGGGAGGTGCAGGAACCTCAGGGTTGTTCTTTGGAAGAGAAACTGTTACTATTGTCATTCACTCTAAGCCAAGATGGTCTAAAAACAGCCATTGAGTGGAGGTTGGGCAGCAGCCCATTGTTGTTCAATCCATGGGCTTCAGAGTGCACTGGGTCTAAAGTTTAAGGGGAGACAAGAAAGGCAGAAGGAAGGAAGGAAGGAAGGAAGGAAGGAAGGAAGGAAGGAAGGAAGGAAGGAAGGAAGGAAGGAAGGAAGGAAGGAAGAAAAAGAAAGAAAGAAACATAATCAGTGTACCCCAAGTTAACTGGGCAGCTTCTCTTCTGTCCCTGGCATTTTTCTGAAGTTTTTGGGCAACAAACACCACATCAACTGTCCCTCGGCCCTTTCTGAAGCCACACTGTCTCTCAGGTAAATTACCATCTTCCAGGTGAAGGATCAGCCTATTATGGAGGACTCTAGAAAGACTCTTACCAGCAACGACTAAGAGAAGCACCCTGTGATTGTCACAGGACAATCTATTTCCTCTACCTATAGAGAGAAGGACAACAGAGGCATCCTTGAACTCCTGGGGAATAACCTCCTCTTGCCACATAACCTGGAAAATTACTGTCAACTTTTATATGAGCAATGATCCCTCTACCTTGTAAATCTCAGCTGGAATAGGATCAACACCTGGTGCTTTACCACATGAAAGAAACTTGATAACACTCAAAACCCCTTCTTCAGTTGGAAGGGAGATGTTGACTTCAAGCTAAGGTAAATAGTCAATGGCCTGAGCATTATTTGATGATGATCTGTAGAGAACAAAATGGAATTGTTCAACCCATCTCTCTAGGATCATGTCTTTATCAATAATCAATGTGGCTCCATCAACACTGAGTAGTTGTGATGCACCATAAGTTTTTAGTCCATAAACAGCTTTCAGGGAATCATAAAAGTACTTTGGATTGTTACTATCAGCATAAAACTCCATTTTTATCTGCCTTCTTACAGAGCCAGGAATCCTACATCTCTCTAAGCTTTGCTTGTACTTTGCTTTTGATGGAATTAAATGCTGCCTTCTCAGAGACAGATGGTGGTAAACCTTTCGAGTTCTCATTTTTCATTTGACATCCTCTAGATTTTCCCATCATTTTCATCAAACCAGTCTTGGTATTTGTGAATGTTCTGACCCAGATCAGCAAATGCACTGCAAAACACCAAATATCTCTCCTTTTCTGCTCTACTGTTGCCAACTGTGTTGGCTCAACCTTCCCTCCAAGTTAGCAAGAAACTGTTCAGACTCAGAGAAGAGGTCTACTTTGTTGTCAATAATTCTTCTGGTATTCATTTTGCCATGGGGAAGGCACTTTTGATAAATGTTAGCTTAGAAAGAATAAGTCTATGATCAATCCAGCACTCTGCACCACACATTGCCTTTCTCACTCTTACATCTTGTCTGTCTCTTCTCCTTACAATCACATAATCTATTAGATACCAACGTTTGCTGTGAGGGTGCATCCATGAAGTTTTATTGCATTTAGGTAAATAGAAAACAGTGCTGGATATGAGAAGGTCATGGGATGAACAGCTCTTTAGCAGTAAATGACCATTGCTGTTGTTGTTTCCAACTTGATTCCTAGGTCTCCCTGCCAAATCTGGTAGTCTGTATCTGCTCTAGCATTAAAGTCACCCAGAATTATAAGCTTATCCTCTTTTGGCACATTGATGATAAAGGTCTCTAGGTCTTCATAAAATTTTTCTTTGACCCCCTCATTGTTTGTCATAGTGGGAGCATAGGCACTGATGATGGTGGCATGATGTTTCCCCACAAGTGGCAATCACATTGTCATAAGCCTGTCAGTCACTCATTTTGGCAGGCATATCAGTTTGTTGACTAGATTAGTTATGATTGCAAAACCTAATCCAGCTTGATTGTGCACTCCTTCACTGTGTTCACTCCAGAAAAATGTTTATCCAGATCCAATGTCAGTAAGGTGGCCTTCATTTGCCAGCCTTGTTTCACTCAGGGCTGCTATTTGGATGTGATATGTTGAGTTCTCTTGCAACAAGAGCAGTTTTTCTTTCAGGTCTACTGGATTTTGTGTTGTCTATAAGTGTGGGCAATTTCCATGTGCCAGTGGTGAATGAAATCATCTTTATAGTGTTTTTGTTGTGTTTCAACTGCAGAGTGGAATTCCCCAACTGCTGCAGTTATCAGGCCAGGGTGGGGTAAGCAGACAATTTTAGGGCACCTTTTCTCGCCTTCTTCTTCACACTAGGAGGTTTATAAGGTTGCTCAGACACCCAGGGGGATGCTGAATCCCACTGCTGCTTCCAGGGGTCAACCCTGTGGCCTGGGCTGCCTGTGTGCAGGGTTGTGACTACAGCTCCCAGTGTATCCACACCAGCTGCTTCATCACTTATCTGTTGACACAGGACTTTGAGGTATAATAGTAAAATATTAAGTGATGTTTTTTGATTCATGTCTAAATAGGGTTTAAGTGAGTCTGAATTACATGAAGTTGTCAGACTTACTCCTCCAGTCATCGTAGTCCAGTGGCAGGACCGAGTCAAGACAATTGGTGATGCCTCAGGACACAGTGCATGACCTTGGCATCCTCAGTGTCTAACCAAGCTCTAAGCACTCCACATTAACTGTTTTAGCTGCCTTCAGCGCTTGAAACTAATTGTTCTCATCCACCCATTCCACCAGGGGAAGTCTTCACATGCTTGGAGTAGAACACTCCCCCTCCCAACTCACCAATGAGTTTGAGACCCCTTGCTTATCCTCAACCTTGTTTGACCTGTTTGCCAAAATGGTTTACTGGTGGTATGGCTGCTGTGCATGCTGCAGTTTCTTGGAGCCACAGATAAGCATTGGGTGGAACAAGGGGATACCAAAGGTGGAAAGAGCCTTGAAAAGGGTTTGGCAGTCATCACACCACAGCTACTAGTTCTCCCTGAACACTCCTATCCCCAACATGAAATGTATGTGTATATATGTATGTATTCTGTTACAATATGGTGCCCCAAGGTGAAGTGAAGAATATTAATTTAAAGTAAGATCACCTAGGTTTGCACTGTTTGTGTTTTTGGGCAAGTTATTTAATTTTTAAGTCTTCTGTGCCATAGATTCTTCATTTATAATATGAGGGAGATGTACAACTAAGTTTCCTTCCTGTTATAAATTTATGATTCTCTCTGAACTACCAATCCAATGTACTTTCTTCTACACCCTATGGCTCCTCACCTGAAGTATTTATAGATTACAGATTATTTTATATATGACATAGATTATAAATTTCTCAGGACTTAAAGTTTCTGTGATTTCACTGGCAGGTGAATTTCTTTGACTTTTACAAATCAAAGTAAAACAAACAGAAAAAACATAAACATCATTCAACCACCATGATTGTGATAATAACATTCTTCAGACGTATACAACACACCCTTCTGTTTATCCTTAACACTCTATTTGATCAGAGTTCTTGATGATATTTTCTGTCTGCTCATTGTGCATGTTCATCCTTTGTAACTGAAGAAGACCATGCCATCAGAGAAATAATGCCATGACTTGCACTTGACTTTGTCTTTGAGTGAGGGAGGGCTGTGAAGGTCACCAGCCTCACTTCTCCTCCAGATTCATATGAATGCAGTCACCAGATATTCATCAGGATGATTGGAGATGACCTAGGCTGAGGCAATTGAGATTAAGTGACTTGCCCAAGGTCACACAGCTAATGAGTGTCAAACGTCTGAGGTGAGATTTGTACTCAGGTCCTCCTGACTCCTGCACTGGTGCTCTATCCACTGTACCACCTAGCTGCCCTTGTCTACTCATATAGCCTTCAAGAACCCAGTTGTGCTGTTCAGTCTTTTGTCATGTCAGGCTCGTCTTCATCCCATGGACCATAATGCCCATGAAGTTTTCTCTACAAAGATACTGCAGCAGTTTGCCATTTCTTTTTCTGGTGTATTAGGGCAAACAAAGGCTAAATGACTTTCTGAGTCACACAGCTAGTAAGTATCTGAGACTATATTTGAACTCAGGTCATCCTGACTCCCGGTCTGGTGCAAGACCTACCTACATAAAGCTGATCTTCAGTTGAGAGTCCTAAAGTAAATTTGTAAATTGAATCATATCTAGATTGTTTTCTGGATATGTTAACTTTATAGGACTTTATTTTTTGTTTACTCTGATAATGTTGTGTTATGAAATAACAAGTTCCCGCCTTCATAACTGTTTGTTAAGAAGTAATATGTGGTGTTTTTGTAGATATCTTTTTCAAAGACTAAGTTTGAGAGTAGAGTAAAGATTTGAGTCATTTGTTCTTTCACCATAATAAAAATTGGCAACACTTTTCATTGTATTTGACTAGGAATGTTGTATTTTTACTGTTATTTTAATACTTCCTCAGCATAAGGTGGAGCTTTTCATCTATTACATTGAACAATGAAGAAAAGTAGTACTTTCTTTCTCTCTTTCCAATAATCAGAACTTTGTAAATTTTCAGAAAAAAATAATCTCTGCATTTACCATAAAGTTTATGAATATATTTTCTTTTGTAATGCATTTATTTTATTAACTGCTCCATATCTTAACTTAAAAAAATGAAAGCCAAAATAAAGACATCCTATAGAGTTTACAGTGGTTTAGAATGGATAAATAATAATCCAAGTAATAGCACAAAGTGTCTAGGGCAGAAACTGATAAGTATCATAAGAGTACATAATAGATCCCATGGTAATAGGCAATAGCAAGGATTTGTGAACAGAGAATTTATTTTCTCTCCTCTGTTCTTTTCTGTAGTAAATCTCATGAAGTATTAAGTTTTTGAATATCAAAACCAAAATGATTTTCAGGGTTTCCAAATTTTTTCTCCATGGACTAATGAGCACATTTTTATGTTAAATTTCTTTGTTAATAAGTTTCAGTAATTTAGTTAGTATAAAAACTTAGATTTGGTGGTGGTAGTGGTGGTGATGGTAGAAATGAGTAGCTCTTCCAATATATACCTCTGTGAAGAACCTTACTGAAAAGAAATAGTTTTGAATATGATCACTATGTTGGTCAATTTTCTAATTAAAATCTTATTATTTTAAAATCTCCAAATTTTAACACTAAGCATAAATCAGCAATTCATAGGTTTAGGAACCCAAGATGCCAGTTAATATAACTCCCTCATTTTATAGGTGAGATAACTGAGAGCAAGTTTTATTTTGTGGTTTTCCTAAGGTTTAAGTTGATAGTAAATGCCAAGGGTGGGATCTGAACCTAGGTCTTTTGTTCTATAACTACTGCTTTCTCCAATATAGGACCAACACAAAACATTAAGTCCAGGTAGCAGTAGGCATTGTTTTAGAATTTCATACATAGAAAAAATAGTTGTTTTCTAATGTTTTCATTTAAGTAATCAGTGAGTTGTAGTGTACCAAGAATTACATTGGATTTAAGAATTAAGAGATTGTATTCTCATTTCAGAATTTTCATTACCTTATTATATTACCTTGAAAAAAGTCACTTTGTCTTTTTTGGTTTAACTTGTGTCATCTATAGCAAAATGATTTTGTAGAAGATGACTTGTAAGATTCTTTTACACATATTACATACTTCATAGCATTAGTGTGGAATTTAAATGAGATAATGTGAACTCCTAACATTCTTTGTAACTAAGATATGTTCTATAAATGTAAGTTATTAATATCATTAATGGCTTATGATTCTATGATTCAAATAATATCCTTATGGGGAAAAATAGACCATTAATGCTGAGATTCAGAAGACTAAGTAACCTTGTGATGTTATAAAAATTGGTTTGGGAGACAAGAAAACTATGTCAGGGAACTTTGGGATGAAGATTTCTTTTAGTTTCAAAGATGGAATTTACTGTAATTTTATTGGTCCAGTTTCCCATTACTGATTGGAGATGGGATTTCCCGGCAGACTGCAGCACTTGGAGCCAAGAACACTAATGAACAGGTTTAAAGACTTTTTTATGTCTTACTATATAGAAGCTTCCATTTTCTCATCTGTAAAGACAGTGACAGTTATATTTACTGCCATGATGAAAATCAACAAATGTACATGGACATAGAGGTAAAAGGTGTCATCTAAATGTGAAGCATTATGGTGATTTATTATCTCTCTTGTACTTAGAGTCTAAGCTTACAGGGAATTTGTCAATTCTATGAATATCAAAAGCTTTCACAAAGTAGAACTGTAGCTCTTTCCAACTTTCTCATTACTATAAAATGGAAAAGAAGATAAAACGTGATTTTATGCACAAAGAATATGTTAGTCTTCTTTGTCAGACATGTTCTGAACCAGCTTGAAGTGATCTATTCATGCATGGAATGGACTCACCATTGCATTGTCTCAACTCTATTTGAGAACATCCTTCTTCCTTCGGTATGACTTTTTTACGCATCTTCCAGAACTGAAAAAGAAAAAGTAGGAAATCTACAAGAGGAATTATTAGCATGCAAAGGATAGAAAGATAAAGTTTCAGAGTGAAGCATGTTAATACCCCAGCTCTGGTACAGGAATTCGCAATCTTTGTGAAGTTGAAAGGATTTGCTTTTGTTTAAAATATTCTGTTACTTTCTGCTATTTCTCCTCTTCATCATCCCACCTTATAATTCCACATTTTTTTGGTCTTGAAGATATGCAATGGCATATATTTAGTGTTTTTTAAAGGACATTAAATTCAGTTTTGTTTTGTGAATTGCCTAATATCCATTGATCATTAATAGAAATTGTAAAATGAGGCTAAGGAAAGAATTGGTTAAAATATTTTTTTCTCTCTCAGGAAGAAATCATCTCTTTCCAAACACAGGGTTAGATTTAGAGCTCCTAGTGACCTTAATATCATTAGAACAATTTCCTCAATATGCAGATAAGGAAGTTTAGAGCTACAAAAGTAAAGTCACTTTCTTAAGATCACACTGGACATAAGTAACAGTTGGAATTCAAACCCAGAACTCTTGATTTCATATTTAATTAATTGATTGATTGATAATAGCAAACATTTATGTGTCACTTATTATGTGCTGAGGACTTTATGAATAACATCCCATTTGATTCTTATAACCATCCCAGGAAGCAGACGTTATTATCATCTCCATTTTACAGATGAGGAAACTGAGGCAGACAGAAGGTAAAGAACTTCTCCTGAGTCACAGAGCTAGTAAGTGTGTAAGGCCGAATTTGAACTCAGTTCTTTCTGATTCCAGGCCTACTGCCCTACCCACTGTGCAACCATGCTGCGCCTAGTACACTTTGTACTCTGCCACATGGCTATTTCAGTAAGAAATTCTTGGGGCAATGGAGGGGCAGTTTGGAGTTTAAAGATGTTCTATGTTTAAAATCATGGTTGAAAATATGGTGGTGTTAGTTTAAAATGAAAAAAAAAGCAGGATGTAAAAAAAAATAGTCAGATTTAATTTGTGTTAGTTGAAATGGTTTCTACAAAAAAAAATCTCTCTATACTTTGTCCTTTCACATATCTGTAATAAAACAGTTTGAGTTCATTTTGGGAGCCAGGTGGCACAGAGAATGATGCAGAGCTGGTTTTAGAGTCAGAAAGACCTGGATTCAAATTCACCTCAGACACTTCCCAGTTGTGTAATATAGGGGAGTCACAACCTCTGTCTGACTCAGTTTATTCAATTATAAAATTAGGGTTATAATTGCACCTACCTCACAGTGTTGTTGTGTGGATCAAATGATGTAATATTTGTAAAGAATAGTACAGTGATGCACGTTAAATACTTGGTCCCTTCCTCCTTCAGCTAATGTCTATCATCAGATACATGATATTGCCATCTCTTTGCATTTTCACATAAGTCCTCTGTAGAAAATCTACTGAAAAACTGGAGGTTTTCCTACATAGATTATTTCTAGATGAGGAAGGTGAATAAATTGTATATCCATTGATTAAGTCAGAGATAGCTAGAGAGACAGACAAATATAGCTAGCTAATTAGCTACCTAGCTAGTTAGATAGATAGATAGATAGATAGATAGATAGATAGATAGATAGATAGATAGATAGATAGATAGATAGATAGATGTATGGATATCTCATGTCAATGTATAACTTGAGCTGTTCATCTGTTTTTTCTCATACTAGTTATGTAACTGGCCTACCTCCTTTTACATTATATTATGTATATATTTGTTCGTGTGTTATATGCCCTTTATGCCTTTTTCCACACACAGGTAGGCTTGAATCCTGGGTCATTCCATTAGTCTATGTCACAATAGTATTGTTAATCCCTCTAAATTGTAGTGGTTTATGATTTATATTCTGACATTAACCAAAACCAGATTTTTTTTGGCTCATTGATTCTCCACACAATTTTTCCTAAATAAAGTCCAGCCCTATTTCCTCCCTCTATTTAATTTTAAGCCTATTTTATTCTTCATCTCCCCTACCTTTTGAGATAAATGCATAAATTACTTCACTGTAAAAGCAATGATAAAGCATATGTAATTAGAAATAGAAAGACGAAGAAAAAATTGAGAGAATAAATTTTAATCATATAGTGTATGAGTAATATATAGTCATCTAATCTTTTGAAGGGGACAACTGTAACACAAAATCTATGGGATTTATTAAATTTGAAAAGGACCTGGTCTCTCATGGAGATTATTTAGAACGACTCTACATAATTAGAGTCAGTACACAGGCATATTTTGAAGAGATGACTTTCTTTTACTGTGGATTTGAATCTGCATACTCATTTTACAGACAGTACGCTTGCTTGTTAGCAATGATAGATAGAAAAGAGTAATGACAGAGCTGATGAGTCTTGATGTTTGGCTGCAAGGTTGAGTTGCATCAGGTTGTTAAATTGTCTCTAAAAAGCTAAATTTAGTTGAAGTACTGGAATAGTTTATTGGATTATTGAGAATTAAGAATATTTGAGAGTCCTAGGCAATTTGAGAGTCCTGCCCCTACATATATTCCCTATGGATATGTTATTGTTGGCTAAAGTTTCACCATTAGAGCACAATTTCTTTGGACTAACGATGTTGTAGTCTCTTATAATATAAATATTATTAGAAGGCATAATCATTTATGTCAAACTCAAGTAGCAATTGATCCCACTGGCATGTGTATTAACTTAGAAAATAACAAATTAACTTATGTTCTGCTGTATTTTTATTTTTTTAATATTTCCCAATTATATTTTAATCTGGTTCCCTCGTTACTTGGAAGTGGGTTACATGTTTGACACCTCTTGGAAAAATAAGAGTTGACACATACTGTATTTTTTTATTTAACATTTTTGTTTTTCCCCAGTGACTTGTAAAAACAAATTATAACATTTATTTTCTTAAAAAGTTTTGAGTTCCAAAACTCTCCCTTCCTCTCTCTCTACACTCCCATTAAGAACACAAGCAGTTCAATATAGGTTATACATGTGCAGTTATGCAAAACATTTCCATATTAATCTTGTTTGAAAGAAAATAGGCCAATAAATAAAACCTCAGGAAAAATAAAGTTTAAAAATTATGCTTTGGTCTGTATACAGAGACCATCAGTACTTTTTCTGGGGATGACTTACATTTTTCATCCTAAGTCTTTCAGAGTTATCTTAGTTCATTGTATTGCTGAGAATAGCTAAGTCATTCATAGCTGATCATTTTTAAATATTGCTGTAACTTTGTACACAGTACAGACCACTTTGCATCAGTTCATTTCTAGGTTTTTCTGAGAGCATCCTGCTCATCATTCGTATAGCACAATAGTATTCCATCATAGTCACATACCATAATTTGTTCAGCCATCCCCCAACTGATGGGTATCCCCTTAATTTCCATTTTTTCCACCAGAAAAGAGGTGCTATAAATACTTTTGTACATATAGATCCTTTCCCTTTTTGTTTTTTAATCTCTTTTGGGATACAGACCTAGTAGTTGTATTGCTAAGTTAAAAGGTATGCTGGGTTTTATAACCCTTTGTACATAGTTACAAGTTGTTCTACAGAATGAATAGGTTCAAAAGTTCACCAACAGTGCATTAGTGCCTCATTTTTCCTACATCCCCTGCACCACTTATCACTTTCCTTTTCTGTACTATCAGCCAATCTAATGGATATAAGGTAACTCAGAATTGTTTGAATTTGCATTTCTCCAATCAAGAGTAAGTTAGAGCATTTTTTTTTCATACGGCTATAGGTAGATTTGGCTACTTCATCTGAAAATTGATCATATCTTTTGATCATTTATACATTGTGGAATGGCTCTTATATATTTTATTTTTATTAATTTGACTCAGTTCTCTATATGTTTGAAAAATGAGACCTTTATCAGAGAAACTTGCCTCAAAATTTTCTTCACAGTTACTATTGCTAACTGTATTTCCCTCCATCCCATCCCCTTCCCATTTATTCTAATTGCTGTCTCTCATTTCATCTGTCCTACTTCAAAAGTATTTTGCTTCTGATTGCCCTTCCCCACAATATTCCCACCCTTCTCTCATTTCTCTTATTACCTTTCCCTCCTATGTTTCTATAGGCTAACATAGGTTTTTGTATTCAACTGAGTATTCATGTTGTTCCATCTTTGAGCCAATTTGGATGTGAGTAAGGTCCACTCCCTCCCTCTTAGCTCCCGCTGCTTTCCCCTCCACTGTAAAAGTTTTTTTCCTGCCTATTTTATGTGAGATATTTTACCCCATTCTACTTCTATCTCTCCCTTTCTTGCAGTATATTCTTCTCTTATCCCTTAATTTAATTTTTTTTAGAGGTAGCATCCCTTCGTATTCAACTAATACTTATGCTCTCTGTTTGTATATACTCCTAACTTCTAAGAAAGTTCTTATGAGTTACAAGTATCATCCTCTCATGTAGAAATGTAAACAGTTTAACCTTATTAAGTCCCTTGTGATTTCTATTTCCTCTTTAACTTTTTATGCTTCTCTTGCGTCTTATATTTGAAAGTCAATTTTTCTATTTCTTTCTGATCTTTTCATTAAGAAGTTATTCAGTTGATTCTCTAGGATTCTCTACTTATACCATCCTGACATCTGCAAAGAGTGATAGCTTTGTTTTCTAATTGTCTTTTTTACTTCTGATTACTTCAGTTTCTTTTCTCTTTTTTATTGCTTAAGCTAAAATTTCTAATACAGTATTGAATAACAGTGGTGATAATGGACCCGATCTTATTGGCAATGCTTCTAGCTTATCCCCATTACATACAATGCTTCCTGATGGATTTAGATAGTTACTACATATCATTTTAAGGAGAGATCAACTTATTTCGATGTGCCCCAGCGTTTTTAAGGGGAGAGGTATTTGATCTTTTTTTTTTCAAAAATTAAGAAATGAAACAAGCAATTGATATTTTTCCAATTTTTTAAATCTGATTTTAGTTGTATTCAAAGTGTTTAGTAATTGTAATGCTTGTTTATAATTTTAGATAATACTACTTCTCATTTTAAGGAAAACTTCATTTATTTTTCTTCTCTCTAGTGTTTTTTTTTTTTAATAAGAATGAGTCCTGTATTTTGTCAAAAGTTTTTTCTGTCTCTATTGAGATAATAATATTTTTCAGTTAGTTTTGTTGTTGATATTGTCAGTTATGCAGATAGTTTTTTCTAATACTGAACCAACCCTGAATTCTGGACTATCTACCTGATCATTTTGAATTATCCTGGGGATACGTTGCTGTAATTTTTCTTAATATTTTATTTAAAATGTTTGCATCTATATTCATTAGGGAAATTGGTCTATAATTTTCTTTTGCTGTTTTGGCTCTTCCAAGGTTAGGTATCAGCACAAATATGTGACACAAAAGGAATTTGGTAGGACTTCGTCTCTTTGCCTATTTTCCCAAATAGTTTATATAGTATTGGAATTAGTTGCTTTTTAAATGTTGAGTAGAATTCGCTGTCCATCTTGTGGTGGCATTTTTTTCTTAGAGAACTCCTTGACAGGTTATTCAGATTTTTTTTTCTAAAATTGGGTTATTTTATTGCCTCATCTGTTAATCTGGACAATTTATATTTTTGTAAATAATCACCATTTCACTTAGATCATCAGATTAATTGTCACATTGGTGGGCAAAATCGTTCCTAAGTTTTGCTCTAATTTTCTCTTCACTTGGTGGTGAAGTCTCCCTTTTCATTTTTGATACTGGTATTTGATTTTCTTCTTTCTTTTTAAAATCAAATTAACCAAAGGCTTATCTACTTTATTGTTTTTTTCATAAAACCAGCTCTTAGTTTTATTTATTATTTCAATAGTTTTGTTACTTTAAATTTTATTAATCTTTCCTTAGATTTTCAGAACTTTTTTTCTCCAAATTTATTAATTTATTTGTTTTCAGTTTTCAACAATCACTTCCATAAGATGCAAAATTTTCTACCCCTTCCTTTCCCTTCCTCCCCAAGATAGCTTGCAATCTTATATTGGGTCTACATGTGTATTCCTATTGAACACATTTTCACACTACCCATGTTGCATGAAAGAATTAAAAAGAGAGAAAAACAAATCATAACAAAGGAGAAAATGGTCTGTTTCATTCTGTGTTCTGACTTCATGGTTCTTTCTCAGGATGTGGATGGCATTTTTTCATCATGAGTCCAGAAATATTTTAGGTCCTTGCATTGCTGTGAAGGGCTAAGTCTATCAAAAGCAGTCTTCATATACTGTGGCAGTGACTGTGTATAATGCTCTCCTGTCTCTGCTCACTTCACTCAGCATGAATTCTTATAAGTCTTTTCAGGTTTTTCTGAAGTTCACCTATTTGTCGTTTCTTTTTGCACAATAGTATTCAATTACATTCATATACCACAACTTGCTCAACCATTCTCCAATTGATGGGTATCCCCTCAATTTACAGTTGTTGGTCATTGCAAAAAAAAAAAAAATCTGGTATAAATATTTTTGCACATGTGGGTCCTTTTCCCATTTTTATGATCTCTTTGGGATACAACCATAGAAGAAGTATTGCTGGGTCAAAGGCCATGCATATTTTAGAGCCCTTTGGGGGAGAGTTTCAAATTGTTCTTCAGAAAGGTTGGCTCAGCTCACAGCTACACCAACAATGCATGTTCTGACTCTCCCACATCTTTTCCAACATTTATCATCTTCATATTTTGTCATGTTAGCCAATCTGATTTGGTAACTCACAGTTGTTTTGATTTACATCTCTCAAATCAATAGTGATTTGGAGCATTTTTTATGTGACTTATAGATAGCTGTAATTTCTTCTTCTGAAAACAGCCTGTTCTTATCCTTTGATTATATATATATATATATATATATATATATATACACACATATATATATATATTAGCAATGAGGATTTTCTCACAAACACTAGTTATGGAAAATCATTTCCAAGTTTTCTACTTCCATTCTAATCTTGGTTGCATTGCTTTTGTTTGTGTAAATGATTTTCATTTTGATATAATCAGTTATCCATTTTACATTTCATAATGTTCTCCGTCTCTTACTTGGTCATAAATTCATCCATTCTCCATAAGTCTGACAAATAAAATATTCCTTGCTCCACTATTTGTTTATAGTATCAATATTTATACCTAGATCATGTATCTATTTGGACTTTATTCTGGTATACTTTGTAGTCTTCCTAGAATGTTTTGTCACACAGTGAGTTCTTATCCCAAAAGCTGGGGTCCTTGGGCTTATCAAACAGTAGATTGCAATTTTTACTGACTACTGTGTCTTATGTAGCTAACTTATTCCACTCATCTGCTCCTCCATTTCTTAGTCAGTACCAAATGGTTTTGATGTTTGTTGCTTTATAATACAATTTATGATCTGGTATGCCTGTTCCTTTTCATTAATTCCCTTGATATTCTGGACTTTTTCTTCTTCCAGATGAATTTTAAGATTATTTTTTCTAGCTCTATAAAATGATTTTTGGTAGTTTGATTGGTATGGCACTAAGTAAATTAATTTGATAGAATTGTCATTTTTATTATATTAGCTTGGCCTAACCATGAGCAACTAATGTTTTTCCAATTACTTAAATCTGACTTTATTTGTGTGAAAAGTGGTATGAAATTGTCTTCATATAGTCCCTGGGTTTGTTTTGTCAGGCACACCCCCAAATATTTCATAATTTCTGCAGTAACGTTAAATGACATTTTTCTTTTCTATCTCTTGCTGTTAGGATTTGTTAGTAATATATGGAAAGGCAGATGACTTATGTGGGTTTATTTTGTATCCAACTTTTCTAAAGTTTATTGTTTCAAATAGCTTTTTACTTGATTCTCTGGGATTCTCTATGTATATCATCTGCAAAGAGTGATAACTTTTTTCTTTTTTACCTATTCTAATTCCTCCACTTTCTTTTTCTTCTCTTATTGCAAAAGCTAAGATTTTTAGTACCATATTGAATAACAGTGGTGATACTAAACGTCCTTGTTTCACCCCGATCTTATTGGAAATGCATCTAGCTTATCCCCATTACGTATAATACTTGCTGATGCTTTTAGGTAGATACTACCTATTATTTTAAGGAAGCTTCCATTTATTCTTATGCCCTACAGTGTTTTCAATAGGAATGGTTGTATTTTGTCAAAAACTTTTTTCTGCATATATTGAGATAATCATATAGTTTCTGTTAGTTTTCTTGTTGACTCGATCAATGATGATGATAGTTTTCCTAATATTGAACTAGTCTTGCGTGCCTGGTATAAATCCTACCTGGACAATATGTTATTATTCTCATGAAAAATTGCTGTAATCTTTTTGCTAATATCTTATTTTAAAATTTTGCATCCATATTTTTTAGGGAACTTGATCTTTAATTTTCTTTCTCTATTTTGACTCTTCGTGATTTAGGAACCAGCACTATATTTGTATCATAAAAAGAATTTGGAAGCACTCCTTTTTCACCACTTTTCCCAAATCATCTAAAAGTATAGGAATTAACTGTTTTTTGAAATGTTTGTTAGAAATCGCTTGTAAATTCATCTGTCCCTAGAGATTTTTTACTATGGAGTTAATTGATGGCTTGTTCAATTTCTTTTTCTGATTTAAGCATTTTACTTCATCTTCTCTTAACCTGGCCAATTGATATTTCTGTAAAAATTCATCCTTTTGACCTAGAATGTCAAATATATGGGCCTATAATTGACAAAATAATTTAATTAATGTTTTAATTTCTTTTTCAATGGAGATGAACTCACCCTTTTCATTTTCTTTACTGGTAATTTGTATTTTTTTAAATCTACTTGACCAAAGGTTTATCAATTTTATTTTTTATTTTTTCATAAAACATGCTCTTAGTTTTGTTTACTTGTTAAATAGCTTATTTAATTTCAATTTTATTAATCTTTCCTTTGATTATAAGTATTTCTAACTTGGGTATTAATTAGGGATTTTCAATAGGTTTTTTTTCTTCTAGCTTATACAGTTACATGTCCAATTCATTGATCTCCTTTCCCTATTTTATTCATGTAAGCATTCAAAGATGTAGAACTTCCCCTAAGAACTGGTTTTGCTGCATCCCATAAGTTTTGGTAGCTTGTCTCATTATTGTCATTCTCTTGAATGAAGTTATTGATTATTTCTATGATCTGTTGTTTGACCCACTCATTCTTTTGTATTAGAATATTTAGTTTCCAATTAATTTTAGCCTATTTTTCCATGGTCTTTTTCATGTATAATTTTTATTGCATCATGATCAGAAAAAGACACATTTAATTTTTCTGCTTTTCTACACTTGATTATGAGGTTTTTCTGTCCAAGTATATGGTCAATTTTTTGTATGTGCAATATAACCCTTAGAAAAAGATATATTCCTTTCCATTCACATTCAGTTTTCTGTGACAGTCTATCATATCTACCTTTTCCATGATTATTTTCAGCTTCATAACTTCTTTCATGTTTATTTTGACATTAGATTTATCAAGTTCAGAGAGGGGAGGTTGAGGTCCCCCTTGTTGTTTATTTCTTCTTATAACTCCCTTAACTTCTCCCTTAAGAATTTGGATGCTGGGGGTGGAGCCAAGATGGTGGAGTAGAACAACAAATCTATTCTAGTTCTACCTCTATAGCCCATAGAATACCTGTAAAAATGGCTTAAACAAATTTCAGAGCAGCAGAAGCCACAAAAAGTCCAAGTGAAAGAGATTTCCAGCCCAAGACAGCATAGACAGAGGACAAGAAATGTCTATTGTACTGGCCCATAGCCAAGGGCAGTCCAGCCTTGGCCATGCAGGTATGGATCAGGCAGGACTGGAACAGGCTTCAGGGTGTGTAATCATCTGTAGCAGCTGTGATTCCTAGATTTCTCAACCCACAAATGCCAAAGACAGCATCAAAGGTCAGTGAGAAAGCTCTTTCACCTGGGTGAGAGGGGGCATGAATCTGGCTCAAGCCCTGGCCCCAAGGAAGTGGAAGTCACTGAAGCAGTATCCCCTTTCGGAGCCTTTGGCCTAAACACCCTGGGGGAATCAAGGGGCTGATTTGTGTCTCAGCGCTGAGTGTCGAGCCTGGGGTGAGGAAGATCTCTGGCTTGGTCGAGCTGGTGGTGACAGTGGAAAGAGAACCCTACTCACAGATTCTGGGCAGAACAGAGTGCTTGTGGTTGCTCACAAACAAGAGTGCAAGCCAAGAGAGCAGTAAACCCCTCTCCCTAGACTGTGCTACCTTGGAGGTACTGAGAATTTACAGATCCCTAGAGTGTGCCTTTCACTTGACAAAGGACTCAAAAGTCAAGTAACTGACTGGGAAAATGCCCATAAAGGGGGAAATTTAAGATTATAGAAGTTTACTTTCTTGATTAAAAAGGCATTTTCTTCCATTCTTTTGGCTGAGGAAGAACAATGTATACCATCAGAAAAAAGACATCAAAATCAAGGCTTCTACATCTAAAACTTCCAAAAAAATTATGCAATGGTCTCAGGTTCTGAAAGAGCTCAAAACGGATTTTGAAAATTGAGCAAGATAGGAGGAGGACAAATTGGGAAGATAAATGTGAGCAATGCAAGAAAATCATGAAAAGCAACTCAATGACTTGCCAAATGAGATCCAAAAAAATGCTGAAGAAAATAACCTTTAAAAATAGACTAACCCAAATGGCAAAAGATGTCCAAAAAGCCAATGAGGGGAAGAATTCATTAAAAAGCTGAATGGGCCAAATGGAAAAGTAGTTTCAAAAGTTCATTGAAGAAAATAGTTCTTTAAAAATTAGAATGAAGCATATGGAAGCTAATGGCTTTATGAGAAACCAAGAAATTGCAATACAAAACCAACAGAATGAAAAAATTAGAGGACAGTTTGAACTATCTAATTGGAAAAATAACTGACATAGAAAATAGATGCAAGAGAAATAACTTAGAAATTATTGGCCTACCTGAAAACCATGACGAAACAAAGACCCTAGACATCATCTTCCAAGAACTTATAGAGGGCGGTCCCTGATATTCTAGAATTAGAAGGATGAAATAGAAATAGAAGGAATCCACTGATCACCTCCTGAAAGAGATACCAAAAGGAAAACTCCTAGGAATATTATAGCCAAAATCCAGAGTTCCTAGGTCAAGAAGAAAATATTGCAAGCAGCCAGAAAGAAACAATTCAAGTATTGTGGAAATACAATCAGGAAAACACAAGACCAAGCAGCTTCTACATTAAGGGATTGAAGGGCATGGAATACGATATTCCAGAAGTCAAAGGAACTAGGACTAAATCAAAAATCACCTACCCAGCAAAACTGAGTATAATACTTCACGGGAAAAATTGGTCTTTCAATGAAATAAAGGACTTTCAAGCATTCTTGATGAAAAGACCAGAGCTGAAAAGAAAATTTGACTTTCAAACACAAGAATGAAGAGAAGCATGAAAAGGTAAACAGCAAAGAGAAGTCATAAGGGACTTATAAAAGTTGAACTGTTTACATTCCTACATGGAAAGACAATTTTTGTAACTCTTGAAACTATTCAGTATCTGGGTAATGGGTGGGATTACACACATACACACAGAGACAGAGTGCACAGAGTGAATTGAAGAGGATGGGATCATATCTTAAAAAAATGAATTCAAGCAGTGAAAGAGAAATATATTGAGAGGAGAAAGGGAGAAATGGAATGGGGCAAATTATCTCTCATAAAAGAGGCAAAAAAAAAGACTTATTAGTGGAGGGATAAAGAGGGGAGATGAAAGAAAAACATGAAGTTTACTCTCATCACATTCCACTAAAGGAAGGATTAAAATACACTCTCATTTTGGTATGAAAATCTATCTTACAATACAGGAAAGTGGGGGATACAGGGATAAGCAGGGTGCGGGGGATGATGGAAGGGAGGGCATGGGGAGGAGGGAGCAATTTCAGGTCAACACTCATGGAGAGGGACAGGATCAGAAGAGAGAATAGAAGTAATGGGGGGCAGGATAGGATGGAGAGAAATGTAGTTAGTCTTATACAACACGACTATTATGGAAGTCATTTGCAAAACTACACAGATTTGGCCTGTATTGAATTGCTTGCCTTCCAAAGGGAAGGGATGGGGAGGGAGGGAGGAAAAGAAGTTGGAACTCAAAGTTTTAGGAACAACTGTCGAGTATTGTTCTTGCCACAAAGAAATAAGAAATACAGGTAAAGGGGTATAGAAAGTTGTTTGGCCCTACAGGACAAAAGAGAAGATGGAGACAAGGGCAGAGAGGGATAATAGAAGAGAGAGCAGATTGGTGATAGGGGCAATTAGAATGCTCGATGTTTTGGGGTGGGGGGAGGGGACAAAAGGGGAGAAAATTTGGAATCCAAAATTTTGTTAAAATTAATGTTAAAAGTTAAATAAATAAATAAATAAATTTAAAAAAAAAAGATGTTGTTTGTAACTCATGAGATCTCTTTTCAGTTTTAGGGGTAGTTAGAGTGAATATACTACCATATATCTATATATCTCTATCTATCTATCTATCTATCTATCTAGCTAGCTAGCTAGCTAGCTAGCTAGCTATATGTGTGTGTGTTAATATGTACATAAATGTGTATATTTAGATAGGTATGGGTATGTATGCCTGTCTATATTATAAATGTGTAGGTATGTATATGTACATGGGTGTATGCATGTATGCATATATGTATATATTCTTATATGTGTGTGTATATATATGTATACACACAATACACACACATACACACTCATAGACAGACAGAGGGCACAGAGTGAGCTGAATATGAAAGGAAAATACCAAAAAAATAAAATTTACTGTTGAATGGAATGTACTACAAGTAAGAGAAAGGGAGAGGTAGAATGTAGCAAAACATGTCACATAAAAGAGAGAAGTAAGAGCTTTTACAATGGAGGATAAGGTGTGTGTGTGTGGGAGGGGACGAGAGGAAATAAATGAGCCTTTCTTTTATGGTATTTGGTTCAAGGAGGGAATTACACACATTTAATTGGATATGGAAATGTATTTTACCCTGTAGGAAAGCTAGGGGGAAAGGGCTAGGAGAAGGAAGATAATAGAACGGACAGCAAATTGGGGAAAGGTATAATCAGAAGTAAACACTATTGTGGGAGGACAGGTCAAGTAAGAGAATGGAATAAATGAAGGTCAGGACAGGACAGAGGGAAAAGTGGTTGGTCTTTTGCAACATAATTATTATGGAAGTGCTTTACATTGTTACACATCAATTATACACAAGCTATAATGAATAGCTTGTTTCCTAAGTGAGGGTGGGTGGGGAGGGAGTGAGAGAATATGCAACTCAAAGGTTTATTAACAAATGTTAAGAATTATTTGAGCATGCAACTGGAAATTAATCTTTACAGGCAGAGTATAGAAATCTATTTTGAAATAGAGGGGGAGGGGGGATGAATGAAAGGTGAGTAATAGAAGGGAGGGCATACTGGAGGAAGGGGTGGATGGTATGCATGCTCTCTTGGCGTGGGGGTGGGGAGAGATGAGGAGAAAATTTTGAATTCAAATTTTTTAGAAGTAAATATCAAGAACTGAAAACAAATAAATTATACATTAAGAAAACAATTTGGATGCTATATCACTTGCTGCATATATGTTTAATAATTAAATTACTTTGTTGCCTATAGTACCTTTAGCAGGATATAGTTTCCTCCCTGATCTCTTTTGATTAGATCTATTTTTGCTTTTGCTTTGTCTGAGATTAGTATTGCTACCCCGGTTTTTGTTTTTACCTCAGCTGAAGCATAATATATTCTCCTCCAGTCTTTTACCTTTATCCTGTGTGTATCTCCTTGTTTCAAATATTTCTTGTAAGCATACTGTAGGATTATAGATTTTAATCCATTCTTCTCTCTTCCTCTGTTTTATAGGAGAATTCATCACATTCACATTCACAGTTATGATTACTATCTGTATTTTTCTCTTCATCCCAATAACCTCCCCAATTGGGAGGTTTCTCCCTTCTGTCTTCCCCTTTTTCAAAGACTTTTATTTTTGAGTACCACCTTCCTCAACTTCCCTTCCTTCTATCCTAACCCTCTCTTTACTTCTCATTTTCCCGTGTTACTTCTTCCCTCCCTTCTGACCATTCCTTCCTTTTCCTTTTCCCTTTCCCTTCCTTCTGCCTATAATGAAAATTAGGTTTCTATATGTAAGTTAGTGTATTATTCCATCCTTGAACCAAATTCAATGAGAGTGAAGCTCAAATAATGTTCATCTCTCTCCCTCCTTTCCCTCTACTATAATCTGTTTTTGTGCCTGTTCATGTGCCCTTTTCTGCCTTCTCCTTTTCTCTTCTGTATTCACAACTCTTAATTAGGTTTTTTTATCATCACATCAGTAAATGTATACTCACACAGTCTAGCTATGTATATCCCTTTTAAATGTCATAATAAATATACATTCTGAAGATCTACAAGTATCATCCTCCCATATAGGGATATAAACAGTTTGACCATATTAAATAACAAACTTTGTTTTCCTTTTTTTTCCTGTTTACTTTTTTATGCCTCTCTTTTATTCTTGTATTTGAACATTAAATTTTCTATGGAGCTCTGGCCTTTTCATTAAGAAGATCTGGAAATCCCTTATATCATTTTTTTACAGAAATTCAGCTAGGCTTGAGGGCAGTGTTCTAGAAAGTTTGTGCTGTTACCATGCCCCACAATTCTAATTTTTAACAAATTGTTTTCTTTAGTTAGCCTTTGTAACTCCTTTTCCATTCATCCAATTATTCCTTTTAAGGAGTTATTTTCTTCAGTTAGCTTTTGCACCTCTTTATCCACTTGACCACTTTTGCTTTTAAGGAGCTGTTCTCTTCGGTGAATTCTTTTTTCATTTTGTCAATAGTATTTCTAAATTCATTGGTCAGTTTGTCCTCTATCTCTCTAACTTGGATTTTAAAATCCTTCTTGAGGATTTCCAAGAATGTGTTCTGAGCTTGAGACCAGTTCATCTTCTGCTTTCAGGTTTCAGACATTTATATAGTGTCAATACTGTTGTCTTCTGAATTCATATTTGATCTTCCCTATCCCCATAATGCGATTCTATGTTCTTTGATTTTCTAATTTGATTATTGTTCATTATGATTGCCTTTTTCCTGACTTTTAGCATTGATCTCTGCTTCTGGGACACAGGGAATTTTGTCCATGTTTCTTGTACTGGGAGGTAGGGGCCTGGTAACTGCCTTTGTGTTCTGGAGCCCCTGGTTCTCTCTGCTAGAAGCTATATAATGCCACAGCTTACTTGGTGCTGAGCTGTCTGGTGTGTCAGGTAAAGCAAGGTCAGGTAAAGTCTGAGTTTCCCTGGACTTACACTGAAGCCTGTGGAGTGAGGTGTGGGGGATCGGTGGTCTGGCCACTGGAGGTCTCCTCCACCCATAGGGCTGTACTATAGCATGGGCAGGCTCAGTGGCTTCTGGATCCCCATCTGTCCTGGTGTCTGTCCATTTCTCCTGATGGTGCTAAGGCATGCCTCGTGTCCCGGTGTTGGTGCTTATTGACCCCATCCTCTTAGAACTCAGATTCTCTTGCTGGTCCACTGATGTGGGGCTTTCTGAGGCTCATCTGATCCTGCACTCATACCTTTCAGGCACAGAAAGTGGGATGCTTCCCTTCAATCTCACCGGTCTCCTGAGGTAAAAGACTACTGTACCCTTTCTACTGGACCCACTATTCCTGTATTTTTCCTGGAACAATATTGTCTGAGCTGTTCAGGGTCAACAAGGGAGGCTGAAAGTATTTACAGTTTGCTCTGTTTCTTGGCTCCAAAAAATGACTTTTAAACATTCAGCCTGTGGGCTGATAGCACCAGGAGCAGCCTCTGTTACTGTTGCAGCCCCACACTTCTCTCTCACCCAACTCTGACTGACTTCCATTTTCTGCTGAGAGGTTTGGGAATAGAACGTTGACTCAGACTTCCCGGTGTGTTCCTGCTCTGCTATGGCTGAGTCTGTGTTACTGCAGCCTGTGAGCTCTGCACTGCACCAACTCAGTGTAACAGATTCTTCCTGTTGAACTTTTGGGCTCCTCTGGACTGGAAATCTGCCATCCTCTGCCTCTTAGTGGATCCTGCTATTCTAAAATTTATTCACTTTTACTTTTTAGAGGAATATCAAGGAATCTGTGGAAGAACTCAGATTAGTTTCTGTCATATTGGCTCCACCCTTCAAGAATTACTAATTTGGTATTTAATTGCAGACTTTTAATTCATTCTTTTTCTATTTTTTTTAGTTGCATGCCCAATTCATTGATGTCTTCTTTTCATATGTTATTCATATAAGCTTTTAGAGATAAAAGGCAATTTCCTTAAGAATTGTTTTGTCTACATCTAGCAAGTTTTTGTATGTTATTTCATTATTGTCATTCTCTTCCATAAATTTTTCATACCCTCTTATTATACATAATTTTTATTACATCATGATATTAAAAGGATACCTTTAATGTTTCTGCCTTTTTTCATTTCCTTAGATTTTCATGCCCTAATATATGGTCAATTTTTGTGTAGGTGCCATGTACCACTAAAAAAAAGGTATTTCTTTGTACATCCTTTCAATTTTCTTCAGAAGTCTATCACATCCAGATTTTTGAAAATTCTTTGCATTTCCTTAGCTTTTTTATTGTTTATTTTGTACTTAGATTTATCTAATTCTGAGAGGAAGTGATCAAGTCTATTTCTTCCTGCAACTCCTTTAACTTCTCCTCTAAGAATTTAAATACTATGCCACTTTGTACATATATGTTTTGTATTGATAGTGCTGTGTGTGGTGTCTTTTAGCTTGATGGAGTTTCCTTCTTCATCTCTTTTAATTATATCTATTTTCCCTTTTGCTTTGCCTGAGATTAAGATTGCTACCCTTGCATAATATATTCTTTTCCAGCCTTTTACCTTTATTCTGTGTCTCTGTGCTTCAAATGTGTTTCTTGTAAACAACACATGTAAGATTATGTTTTTTAATTTACTCTGCTATCCACTTCCATTTTATGGGATAGTTCATCCCATTCACATTCACAGATATGATTATTAACTGTGTATTTCTCTCCATCCTATTTTACCCCTTTTTTATACTTTTGTTTCTCTTTTCACCCTCTTCTTCTTCAAGAGAGTTTTTCTTCTGACCACTACATCTTTCAATCTTCCTTCACTTCCGTCAGCCCCCCTTTTCTTTCCCCTTTTCCATCTACTTCTGCCCTCCCTTATCTCCCTTCTATCAGCTTCCTCTTTCCCTTCTCATTCTTCTCCAAATTTCTTATAAGGTAAGATGTATTTCTATACCTAATTGAATGTAAGTTATTTCATCTTTGAGCCAAATCCAATGACAGTGAAGTCAAACAATGTTCCTCCCCACACCCTTTTCTCTCCCTACTATAATAGGTCTTTTGTGCCTCTTCATGTGATGTAATTTATCCTATTCTGTCTCTCCTTTCCCTCTTCTCCCAATACAATCCTTTTGATTCACCCTTTAATTATTTTTACAGCATCAAGTCAAAATCACCTTATACCCATACCTTCTGTCTATGTGTACTCCTACCTTCCCTAATAAAGATATAGCCCTTAAGAGGCATAAGTATAATACTCCCACATAGTGAAACAGTTTAAATCTTATTGAATAACATGGGTTTTTTTTGTTCATGTTCACCCTTTTATACTTCTATTGAGTCTTTTATTTGAAGATTGCATTTTCCATTCATTTCTGGTCTTTCAATCAGGATTGTTTGAATGTCTCCTTTTTCACTGAGTATCCATCTTTACCTGGAAAGATTTTATTCAGTTATACTTGGCAGTGGAATCTTGATTATAAGCCAAGGTCTTTTGTCTTCTGGAATATCATATATCAAGTCCTCTGACCCTATAATGTAGAAGCTTCTAAGTCCAGTATAATGCTGACTATGGCTCCTTGATATTTGAATTGTTTCTGTCTGCTTGCAGTACTTTTTCCTTGACCTAATAATTCTGGGATTTGTCAACTATATTCCTTGGCATTGATATCTCTTTAAGAAAATGATCAGTGGATTCCTCCAATTTCTACGTTACCCTCTGGTTGTAGAATATCAGGGCATTTTTCCTAGATAATTTCATGAAAAATGCTTTCTAGGTCATTTTTTTATCATGACCTTCAGACAGCTTTCCAGCATAGATTTTCTAAGATGGTTATTTTTCTAGTGACATAATTTACATTTTCTTCTATTTTTTTTTTCATTTTTTGGATTTTATTTGACAGTCTTGATAGTGCATAGGTTCACCAGCTTCTACTTGCCCAATTCTAAATTTTTAAGGAATGATTTTCTTCAATTAGATTTTTTACCTCCTTTTTAATTTGGCCAATTCCACTTTAAAAGGAGTTGTTTTCTTCAGTACATCCTCTCCCCCACCCCGCCATTCTATTATTTTTAAGGAGCTGTTTTCTTCAGTCAGTTTTTTTGCTTCCTTTTCCAAGCTGATTCTTTTTTTTATAGCTCTCATTTCTTTTCTCAATTTTTCTTCTGTTTCTCTTATTTGATTTTTAAGATCCTTTTTGAAATCTTCCAAGATGACATTTTGTGCTTGGGACCAATGCATATTCCCATTTTATGCTTCACCTGTAAGCATTTTTACATTGTTGTCCTCTTCTGAGTTAGTGTTTTCAGTTTTCCTGTCTCCATAGCAACTCTCTTCTGTTTCTCTCACATTTTCAAACTATTTTGTGACTTTTAAAGTTGAGCTTTGCTTCTGTGAAACAGGGGCCATTATTCCAAGCTTATTATGCTTTGTGCCAAGAGCCTGGTCACAGGCTTTCCACACAGGGAACTCAGGTGCTTTCAGCTTTCCCACTGTTCTGGGGGTGGCCTGGTCTAGTCATACCTGTGTGCTAAGAATCCAAGTCTCATACTTTGCCTAGTGTGTTGAGGCTGGAGGTGTCCCTGTTGGCCTGCTCTATCCCCAAGGCAATATTCAGAGCACTGCTGGTGACTATGAATATGCTGGTATAGTTTTCAATTGCAAAGAATAACAGACTTTCCATGTAGAAGGCAGAAGACAAACCTTTACTCAGATATTAGGAAGCCAAATCCCCAGATCAGAAAGCCAAATTGGTCATAGTAGCCAAGAAGTCAATACAGGTTAGCACTACAGAAGACAAAGTCATTCACAAGTCTTCTCCACCCTGCTAGAAAGTTCCCACAAACACTCACAAGCCTAGCTGTCTGCTTACCTGTGTCCTTCCCAGCTCTGACTAGCCTGACCAACTTCCTCCCAGCTTTGCTCCACCCTTCCTGTTCTACTGCTTCAGCAAGCTCCTCTCAACTCATGTGATTTAGACTTCTATGTGATTGGAGCAGGTCACATGGGCCTATTAATGAATAGGAAAGATTTTCCCATTTAAATTACCATTACATTTGGCCCCAAGATCTTTCATATTCATTACATAGGTTGGACAGGCAACTGGTGTGACCAGAATTGTAACAGGGATTATAGAAAACAAACATATAAAACAATATCTTAGGCAACTGGTGCCAACAGAACTTTACAACAATATAACTGGGATCACATAAAATGAGAATATAAAAACATCTGAGCATGGAGCTTGAGCACAAGCACCCCCCTTTGAATGAATGGGGCCCAAAATCTTGGAATAAAGGGTGAAGGTCTCTTCTTCCTTAACTACTGCTTGCTGAGATTTGACATGGAGTTGTCCCTGCCACAAGAGGTTCAATTTGAGAGGTCAGTTCTTTAGCTGGCATCTGGAGTTTGGATGACACCAGGTCCAGGGGTGACATATCAAAGCTGTGGACAAGAGTTGACATCTGGCTTAAGCAATCAGTCATCTGTAGGTGGAGGGTACTAATCCTGCAGAAAACAAATCTAGCAAACAAGTTTAACAGACAAAAAAACCAAAAAGAAACCAGGAGACAATAACCAGAAGCAGGGTATATATAGGATTAGTCACACTTCTGGAGTCCATTAACCCACTATAGTAGGCTTATTCACAGTAGAATACATGATTTAAGGGTACAATTTGGCAATCATCTTCTCTGAACAAACAAAAGGTTATGGTATTAGCTTTCCCATGTGATACAATTTCTGCAGCCTTTGGAACATCATCTGCCTTTTGCTTTACTCATACTTCAGTTCCCAATTTTTTTTCTGTCAGTAGAACCCAATCTTTCAGTTTTTCTGCTAGTTATTTTGAAAGGAGAGTGAGTTTCCACAAGGGGTATTGTTTCCCAAGGAATCATAGTCACTTGAATTATTCTATAATTTTTACAAAATTGTATGGGTTCGTCACCTAAACTTTGAAATGTCACAATAATTTCCCCTTGATAATTGGAATCTATCACTCCAGTCAATACATGTATTCCTCAAGTTGCTAATCCAGATTTAGGTAATATCCATCCAAAATATTTTTTGTGTATTCTCATACATATTGCAGCGGATATTTTTGTTATTTATTTTCTACCCAACCTGAACAAATTGTATTCTGCCAAACTAGATGTCCCTGGATACGGTATTGGGACATCTGTCCTCATAGTCCAATATTCAACATTTGGGATCTTATGTGTTTGTTTTCTAATTTGCAGATTTGAGGTCATCATTCTGGCTAGAGGTGTACTTCCTTCTTATGGTCTATTATTCAAATGACACAAAACAGTGAATAAATTATCTATCTAATGTTGATAAGAATTATTAGAAATTAACTTCCTTATTTGTTCTTTCAATAAACCATTCATTCTTTCAATTAACCCAGAAGCATATGGATAATATGGAATGTGATATATCCATTCTATGTTATTTAATATAAAATATCTCTTCATTTCATGTCACCTTGGATATGAATTAGTGTTCTGTAATATAGACTTATATATGCATAGTTTTGCTGTGTTGCATTCTTATAAGGACAAGTCACAAGTACACCTAAATAGATGTCAACGCAAGTACATATAAATTTTTATCCTTTATCTAGGTGTACAGGTCCATTATAATCCATTTGCCAAATTTGGGTTGGTACTTTACCCCTTGCTGTCTCTCCAGTTACTACCTGAGTTTGTTTTTTTCCTCTGCTACTTGTTTTAACAATAAATGAGAGATATTAATACCTAGATGTTGTGCCCACTGATGTATGACCTGTACCCCTAAATGGCCATCTGTTTGATGGACCCATTTTGCTAGTAGAGGATTATCAGTTGGTATCAGAGTAGGGACAATATGTTGAGCAGCTATCTTTGCTAGTCGATCAGCATGTGCATGGTACTCATGTTCTGATGTGGTGAAGGTCATGTGAGCATGAGAAAATGATAAATTAGTAACCAACGACATGTCATATATATCTTCCCATAATTCTTTGCCCCATTTTTGTCATGAATTCCCAATTTTGACTTTTCCACATGGGCATCCATGTAGTTAACCCATTTGCTACCACCCATGAATCAGTGAATATATGACATTGTCTACCTTGTTCTATTTTGATAGCTTGATGTACTGTCATAAGTTCAGGATATTGACTACTTCCATCTATTCCAGTACATTCCAATGTCCTCATAGTACATAGTACATAGTACATAGTACATACTGCTTTCTAACGTCTTTTGTGACCCAAATATTTTGCTGTCCCATTAGTAAACCATGCATGTCTCTTTTGCTCTTCAGTTAATCCATCATATCCCTCATTCCATTTTACCAAGGACTGTACCATCTGTTGCTTTGGTTCAGGGAGTGTATCATTTCCCTCAATATCTATGTTTGCTCTAGATTCATGGAAAGCAGAAACTCCACTTTTGCCTGATTCTATTTTGAATATACCATTTTCATTTAATCATATTAGCCTCTTGAGCATGTCCAATGCTGTGAGAAGCTAGGGTACTAATTACCCACATCATAATCAGGATTCTAGGCCTTAATACTTCTTTCCCCAAAGTCAGTTGTTCAGTCTCTACCAAAGACCAATGTGCAGTTAACAACTGCTTTTCAAGAGGAATATTTTGAATTCCAGATGGAGAGTTTCCTAGATCAAAACACTAAGGGTATAGTTCAGCTTTGTTGTTTTGGCTATAAACTCCAGTTTTCATATTCATCCTTTACAGTCGCTTATAATTCCACCAGGCCACTTTGCTTAGGCCATAAGTCTGGGTCCAACTGTCTGGAAAGGGTTTCAAAATTTGTCCTAGATGAGGTATGTGATGTCACCAATATCCAAATAATCCTATAAACTTTTGGGTCTCTTTCTTTTTGAGAAGAATAGGAAAATTCTAAATCTTTTGTCAGGCTTGTTTGAGAATCTCTCACAGCCCCTGATTCCACTGTATTTTATGGCTTGAGCTGGCCTTTGCATCTTTTCAGGATTAATTTCCTGCCCTTTACTTTTCATATGTTCAATTAAAAGTGTTAAACTCTTCTTCACTTCTTTTACATTTTTCCCCCTGTATCAAATTTTCACCTACTTGGTAGGTAAGCTGTACATCTGGTAGCTCTAATTCATCTAAATTTTAAGCCATGACAAATGGTAGGGATATACACATATATTTGTGGTAAGCATGCAAAAGTATCCTGTTGGCTCTGATAAGTGAAATCAAAATGATCCCATTGTTTAGAATCTATTGCAATAGTAAAGAAAGCATTGGCTAAATCAATAACTGCATACCAAGTCCCATCATGTTTCTTGGTCCTTTCTATTAATGTAATGGTATCTGGAACAGCAGCATACAAGGGGGTGAGTCACCTTATTCAATTGTCTATAGTCCACTGTCATTCTCCATGTACCATCTAACTTTTATTCTGTCCTGACAGGACTATTCCATCAAGGGGTTGTACGTATTAACACTCCTGCCTCAACATATTCCTTTATAGTATTGGTAATTTTATCTTGCCTACCTGGCACATGATCCTACTTTAAAGTAATTACTTTAGAAGATTCGGGTGAAGTGATTTGGTCCATTTTTATTTTGCCAACTAAAACTGTATTAATTCCTGTCTTCCTTAATGCAAATTGGTGTCTTCCCTCAGGTAAATTTGGAATTATTCCTCTCAATATATCTATTCCTATGACATGTTCAGTAATGGGCACAATTGTCATGGTATATTCTTTCTTAGATAGTTGTCCAATTTTCATCATTAGTTTGACTTTTCTGACTAATATATCAGCCCCTCCCAGTCCTGGGGTGTTATATGTTTAAACTTATCAAGATTTCCATATATAAGGGAGGTCTCTTCCCCAGTATCTATTAATGCCCTAGTTACAGTATTTGATCCATTTTTCCAATATATGGTCACATTATTATGGGGTCTGTAATCCCACCTGTGTTTTTATTTAATCTGAGCTGATCCTTGGCCAATATTCTATTCACCCTGAAGGTGTGACAAATTTGGATGCAAGATTTCAGGAGGATCTGTAGGGGCAGTGTTTACTTCTTTATTCTGTCTACTATCAATCCCCTTTTCTTGGTAATTTTGTGTGGTTCATTATTTGGAACACCATCTATACTTCCAAAATCTACCCCTGCACTCAATAGAGAATTAAAGAATTCATTTCTTTTAAATCTATTCTGACTTTTAATCTGCTGAATATTTATTCTTCTCTCTCAAGGAAATTTATCTTCTCTCCATTCTCCTAAGTCACTTTACTGTGAAATCTTGTCTAACACCTCTGAAAATAGGGTTCCCCATTTTTCCCATTCTTAGAGTCAAAACTAGGTTTCTGTAAACAGGAAGAGCCTTCTTCACTATTATATTCCTATGGATAACTGTTAGAACTGCAGGGGACAAAGCCAATTCCAAACCTCTCCCCCTCACACTTGGATGTTCCCACAAGGAAACCCTAACTTTTCTATCTTCTTACCTGTGTCCTTCACAGCTCTGACTAGGCTAACCATCTTCCTCCCAGCTCTACTCCACCATTCCTGTTTCACCCATTCAACAAACTCCTCCCACCACATGTGAGGTAGGCTTCTATGTGATTTAAGCAGGTCACATGGGCCTATTAATGAATGGGAAAGATTTTTTAAAATTTAAATTATTACCATTACACCTGTTGAGTCAGGATTAAGGGGCCTTTGTTGCTTTTCTACACTGTGTCTAAGAGCCTCTCACTTGCTTGCCCCCACAGCATCCATTATGGGCTCTGCTCCCCTTTTACTGAAGTGAGACAGTTATTTTGTGAAATCTTTATAAATCTTAAAGTGGAAAGTTTTTTCACTCTGTTTTTTTGTGAGTTCTGTCTCTCCAGAATCTGTTTAGAGGCTTGATTTAACATTTCTAAGGGAAATGTGGAGAGCTGAGGCAGCTTCCTGGCTCCTCTTTGCCATTTTGTTTCCATTCCTCTGTATACGATTCTTTATAATAAAACAGCAATTTTGAAAATATGCACTTTTCTTCACAAAATTATGATGAAATGGCCAATAAAATATAATACACAAAATAAAATTTGTAACATGTAAAACATTATTTCTCACTAATAATTCTGTAGAATTCTGTGATCTTTTATACTAACATCACAATTTTAAAAAATTAATTTCAAACAATATTCACTTTTTATATTAGATGTTATATTACTATAACAATTTAAATACTTTCTTCCTTTTGCAGACATAGTCAGTTATCGATTTCTTAACACAAAAGTCATGACCAACAGCAACTGCAGACATTCTGACATGAAGTTTATTGAACACTTTTATTTTCCCAGTAAATCACATCACTGACTTTGAACACTTGGGCTAGAAGCCCAAAGGACTTGCATTACACTTTTTGGAGCAAAATTGCAACACATAACTTGGGTTTTAAAGGCAGACAATGAAAATGTACGCTGAATGCTCAAGGGGCTCTTTACAAAAGTAAAGTGAATAGGACCAGTGAAGCTTCTAATAGGATTACAGGCATCCCATAAACTTGCACACAGTATGCCTGTCATTTTTTTCTCTGCTGCACATAGCATGAAATTGCTAACATAAAAGTGAAAATGAAGTTGCTTACAAAATCACACAAATTCTATACACTATTACAAGAATTTCTTATTTCCCAGTTATATGCAATAACATTTTACAACCTTCATTTCTAATACTTTGAATTTCAACTTCTCTCCCTTCTTCCCTCCCCATACATCCCCACTGAGAACGCAAACAATTTAATGCGGGCTATATATGGATCGTTTTGCAAAAGACTTCTAAAATAGTCATGTTCTGTAAGACTAACTGTATTTCCCTCCATCCTACTCTGTCCCCCCTTTATTCCATTCTCTCATTTGACCTTGTCCCTTCCCAAAAGTGTTTATTTCAAGCTACTTCCTTCTCCCATTTGCTCTCTCTTCTACCATCCCCCTCACCCCACTTGTCCCCTTCTCCCCATATTTTTCTGTAGTGTAAGTTAGATTTTCATACCTAGTTGAGTGAGCATGTTATTCCCTCCTTAACCCATATGTGATGATAGTGAGCTTCACTTTTCCCCTCTCACCTCCTCCCTTTACTTCCCCATTGAAAAAGATTTTTTTAGCTCTTTTATGAGTGATGATTTCCCCATTTCATTTCTCCCTTTCTCCTCCCAATTTATTCCTCTCTCACATTTTAATTTTAATTTTTATACATATCATCCCTTCTGATTCAACTCAACTTGGTCAGTCTGTAGATATATATATATATATATATATATATGTATATGTGTGTATACGTATATGTATATATACATATATATGTGTGTGTATGTGTGTAATCGCTACCTACCCAAATACTGAGAAAAGTTTCTAGTGTTTCAAATATTACCTTTCTATGTAGGAACATAAATAGTTCCACTTGAGAAAGTCCTTTATGATTTCTCTTTCCTGTTTACCTTTTCATGCTTTTCTTGATTCTCCTGTTTGAAAGTCAAATTTTCTCTTCAGTTCGGGTCTTTTCATTAAGAATGCTGCAAAGTTCTCTATATCGTTGAATGACCATTTTTTCCCTTGAAGTACTACACTCAGTTTTGCTGGGTAGATAATTCTTGGTTTTAATCCCAGTTCCTTTGACTTCTGGAATATTATATTTCAAGCCCTTGATCCCTCAGTGTTGAAGCTGCCAGATCCTGTGTTATCCTGATTGTATTTCCACAATACTCGAATTGTTTTGTTCTAGCTGCTTGCAACATTTTCTCCTTGACCTGAGAACTCTGAAATTTGACCATAATATTCCTAGGATTTTTTCTTTTTTGGGTCTCTTTCAGGAGGTGATTGATGCATTCTTTCAATATTTATTTTACCCACTGGTTCTAGAATATGAGGGAAGTATTCCTTGATAAATTTCTTAAAAGATAATGCCTAGGCTCTTTTTTTGATCATAACTTTCAAGTAGTTCCACAATTTTTAAATTGTCTCTCCTGAATCTATTTTCCAGTTCAGTTGTTTTTCCAAAGAGATATTTCACATTATCTTTTATTTTTTTCATTCTTTTGGACTTGTTTTGTGATTTCTTGGTTTATCATATAGTCATTAACTTCCCTTCACTGCACTCTCGTTAAAGAGCTCTTTTCTTCAGTGAGCTTTTGAACCTACTTTTCCATTTGGCTGATTATGCTTTTTAGAGTCTTCTTCTCCTCATTGACTTTTTGGATCTCTTTTTCTAGCGGAGTTAGCCTATTTTTAAAGGTGTTATTTTCTTCAGCATTTTTTGGGTCTCCTTTAGCAAGCTGTTGACTCACTTTAAAGCTCTTCTATGGCCTGAGCCTATTGCATATTCATTTTAGAGGTACTGGATGCATAAGCCTTGACTTCCTCTGACAGTGTGCCTTGTTCTTCCTCATCTGAAAGGATGGAAGGAAATACCTGTTCACCAAGAAAGTAACCTTCTATGGTCTTAATTTTTTTGTTGGGCATTTTCTCAGCCAGTTATTTGACTTTTGAATCCTTTGTCAAGAGGAGGGTCCTAAGTGCTCCTCTTCACCCCAGGCCCATACTCAGGGCTAAATATCAGATCACTTGTTCAATTTCCCCAGGGGCTGTAGGCAGAGTGCTTCACAGATGGACACTGCTGCTGCTACTCCTGCTGTTGCCTGGGGCCTGTGCTGGGGCTGGGGGGGGGGGACCCTGCTCCCCTAGCCCAGCTGGAAAAGCCCTCTCACTGACTTATAGAACCCCAGTGAAATCATTCGATATTCTGAAATAGAATGACATTTAGTCTTCTTAATTTTGGCACAGAATTAAAAAAATAAATAAATCAGCTTGAAAGAGGATCATCAGGGAGTTTTGCACAGAAATACAGCATTGAAGTCAGGACAATTTGAGTTTTCATTCTACTTCTTATAACTATAGACTGTGTGACACTGGGCAAATAACTCTACCTCTCAGTAATCCAAACATTAATCTAAGACTTTATTGTCTAAATTTTATGTTGAAGAGCAATTGTTGACTGGCATTAATATAGGGTAATAACTCCTGAGGAGATGCTCATACTGATAAAATCAATGACTACCAAGTCTAAAAAAAATCAATAAAATTATCCAAGAGAGCTAGATAAAACTGCATTGTTCCAAGTGACCTAGGGTAATATTAAATCTAGGGTAATACTAAAGCTTTCATGTCAGGGTTGTATTTTTGAAAGATTCCTATGAACACATTATAAGTAACAGTCACAGTATTGTCTGAGTATGTGCAGGAAACTATAGTTTGTCACTTGTCATTTGAAGAAGATCTTCCTTAATATTTTTTCCTTTTAAAGTCTTGTTATATTTTGTATGTTGAAAAAAATTCTTCCAAAAAAATGTAGCATTTTATGCCAACTGTAAACCAGCTACCTAATTAGTAGGAAGTCTCTTGCATCTACCTCACCATGAGGATTTTCAAATGAATGTAGTGGCACACAGGGGAGACCAACAAGACTTTCTTTTGTCTTATATTTATGTGGATATCCATCAGGAATAAAATATGTTAAGAGAGGAATCTGTGCAAGTTAAAATTGGCAAGATAACAAAGCAAGAAAATGTAGTAAGAAATGATATTACTTGTAGATTGACTACTGATGAAATATCAATTTTTAATACTGCCAGATTTTGCTCATAATTTAGCTTCCCAAAATAGAGTCCTGGATGGAACATAGAACTAATTGGGAATAAATTCTTTCATTCTATTGATAAATGGAATATTTTTCCATTAAAATTAAACATTCTCACAGTCTAATAACAGTGGGAAATGGATATGATTCAGTTATGATTTTATGGTAAGATCACAATGAATGTTAGCTTGCTTATTCATGAGTTTCAGTGAACACCTTTATCACTAGGAAAACCTTAGAATGGCACTTCACAAATATTGTGAAAGTGAATTCTTATCCTAAGGATTAAATTTCATTACTGTAAACTGCAACTGAATTGTATCGAATTTGTTATACACCTATATATAAACATGTGTGTGCACATACACACATACTTTGTTTTGGTGTTACAATCTCATACTTTAAATACCAAATTTATATTTCTATAAAGTTTATAACAAGCATTCTTATGAATTATCAATCACAAAATTCTAGAAGTATAAGTTCTAACTACTATTGGAGCAGAAATAACTTTCTGTAATATCCAATGATATGATGTCATAGTATCCTTTTAGTGTAGAAGAAAAAACATAGTATACAATGGAAAGAAATTCTAAAGTCAACAAGGAAAAGAGTAGTACATGATGGATTTTGGTTATAGATATTTGGTGGAAGAATTGATATAATTTGCTGGGAAAGTGGAATGGAGGATGATCTGGGGAAAATATCTTATTTTCTGCTGCATTTTACAGGAAATGTATATTTTAAAATAAATTCCCTGTTATCAAATTGATTCAAGATAAAAATATAAAGCTTAATCCATTTTTTGAATGGTTTTTTTGAGACTTATCCCTGTTTTTGTTCATTTTCTTGTGTCTTTCTTCCACCTTCTTCTCCATTACAAATCTTATCTAAAAGGAATTTTGAAAAAGAATGCTCTGGAGTGCAATGCCCTAAAGAGGTTAGGAGACATGTATTAGTGGTGAGAGTACATGTGCTAATGAAACCATGGAACCATCAGAGTATCAAAGTAAATGTCTCTAGCAGTCATAAAGCAATAGGAGTCCAGTTAATTCTAGCAGTAGGCTATTCCCTGAGTTGTCTGTGGGATTTATGGTAAGGTCAAGCATCCACACACAAGAAGTATCAAATAGGGATTTTCAATTCAGTATTTATACAGGAGTAAGGTCAAACCCAGACTAGAGTGCCTTGGGATTCCATGTACAAGATACAGAGCATCCATGTAGCAAAAAACTGTATAAAGAGAATATGAAAGAAAACAAAGGTGAAGATTAGAAGAAAAGAAGTACTACTAGCTAATAAAGCCACAGCAATTCTTAGGAGTGTCTCTGGACTCTACTTATCAATCAGGAGGTTTTGTATTTTATCCTGAGGACAATAGGGAGTCACTGAAATTTCTTGGGGAAAAATATCATATCATAGTTATATATTCAACCTGCTGCTTTAATTTAGAAATCTTAATTTGACACTTAAACAGAGGATTCATCCAAGTGGGAAATAAGCCAAAGTGCAACATTAAAAAAAATTCCGGTCCAATCCAGCCAAATCAACAAGCATTTACTAAATGCTTGCAGTTTGCTAGATAGAAGAATGAATTTTATTCATGAAGCAATAGGGAGCCATTGACGGTATAATGGAATAAGTTCTGCATCTTGGTTCAAATCCCATTTCTGCTATTTGCTACATATATTTTTTTATCACTTCACTTTACTTCTGACTGCATTTCATTGTCTCTAAATTGAAGAGGTTAGACTAGATGACTTATAAGGTTCATTTCATCTCTAAATCTATGATCTTAAGTTTCTTAAGCAATATATGATATGATCAGACTTGTTCTTTGCAATACAAATTCCCCTCTGTTTTGAAATTACTTTTTTTGAGATGTGAGTATAGTATTTTGTATTTGCACCAGATATGATAAACTTTTACTTATATAAGAGAAGAGATCCTCTTCATATGAAAGAAAATTTATTACTTATGAAACTATGAGATTTTAAAGACTGTGATGATACTTTGAGAAGGAAAAAAATGCTCACTGGGAGTCCTTCTTCCAATTGCTTTGCTAAGTTATTAGATAAGAGTCTGATACTTCTTCCATATTGTAAACCTGTTAAGTGTTGAATGCTCTGAGTTTTTGAATATTTGAAGGAGAAGAGAAAGTATTTTTGGAGAAAGGAATTAGATTCTAATATTTCCGGGGTGAAGTGGCATGAGTCATTAATATTCTTAAAAAGAGGCATTCAAGATATTATTCAGTCTATTTTGTTAAGAGGGCATGGTGTTACACTTGGGTTGCCTGAATAGTTCTATAGTTATTCCCTTATTCAAAATTTATAAGACTTATTGAAAGTTGCCAAAGTGCTAATTCAAAATGTTACACTGGCAAGCAATAACCTGATATGTCTCCCTAGACATCAAAGTCCAGATTCAGAAGGTGTCATCTTATGGTAAAATTTTGTTGAGACTTCAACCAAATTTGTAGTAAGTCACCTCTTCTCCATGTACTTTCTCCACATACATTCTGTATATCATTGTTCCTGTGTCTGGCTTTACTTTCACATTATACTAGAAGGTAATGGTGCTCTCTGTGATCTTTTAGACAGTCTAGTAGGGTCAGAACAACATGAGTTTCTCTGAATGGCATGGACCAGAGCTGTAGATAAAATCTAGAAATTTGGACCAAGGCAGCCCATTTCATTTTTGAAAGTTCTGGTTAATAAGAAGTCTCACCTCACATTTATGACATTCATGGATTGCTCTGGATTAATTCTCTTTAGGGACAAGGGGAACAAGTTTAATCCCTCTTCCAAGACTTCTTTCAAAGATTTGAAGAGTACCATCATTTCTCCTCTATCCTCTCTAGACTAATTATGCCAAGTTCCTTCATATGAAAAGATCTTGAAGCCTTTTGTTATGATGATAGCCCTCTCCTGTTTTCAATAGTTTATCATTGTCCGTCTCAGAAGTATCACCCAAAATTGTGCATTGTAAACTGGGAGTGTTCTGAGCAGGATAGAATATAAGAGAACAAGAATCAGCCTAGTCTGAGACATTATGTCTTTCTTAAGGCCAATATTGAATGTGTCAGATTTTGGGTGTTGTTTCATAGAGTTGATTTGTACTGAGGTGGCAGTCTACTAAATAAAGATGTTCAAACCATGTTACCTCAAGTTCACTTCATATGGTTATGTAGCTGACTATGGATTCTGGAAAGGAGGAACGCTGAGGGATATGAGAATACATATGAAAGTGTCAGTGACTGTTTTGTGTCTTTAAATATTTTAAAAGCTACCAGACAGAAAGTAGAAAGGATTAGATTGTTCTGTTAAGTTCCCATAGGGTAAAACAAGAAGTAATGGTTAGAATTTGCAAATAGGCAAATTGAGGTTTGATCTAAAGAAAACTTCCTAAATCTGGAGCTATCCAAAAATGAAAATACTACTTTGGGAGCTAGTGGAATCCCCACCACAAGATGTCTTAGAACAAAGATTGGATAACTACTTATTTATCAGATATTGCTACAGAGAGAGTTCTTCACATCTGAATTGAATAAGATGAATTTTGAATCTTTTCTAAATTTGAGATTGCTATATGTAATCTTCAATATTTTTTTTCTGTTTTTCTTTGAAAAAGGAGAAATAAACTCATTATTATTTATGTTATTTTTAACTACCATTAATTGTTCAGGCAAAGTATTTGGTTTCACAAAAATACAGAATTTTAGCATGTTATAATTGAGAGAACTTCAGATCCTATCAAGTTCAACACTTATCACAGCAAGTCTACTTTCTGTAACATATGAGATGATAAACATTCATTACTCAAAACTTTTTATGACAAGAGTAGGACTTCTAATATCAATTCATATTCACTACTGAAATCAATTGTAATATTTTTCCCTGGACTCTGAAAATACAGACCAATAATCCACTGAGAACAGAATTATTAGTGAGACTTGTCCCCTGGTATTAAAACATTCCATTTTGATTAAGTGAATAAGTGAGGAAAAATATTTATTACAGGGGTATGAAAATTGCTTAGAGCAAATAATAATTTTGATATATTTTCAATTTGTGACAGAAGTGGTTATACATGTATCCTCCTGACAACCCCAACCTGACTCAGAACATCTTGACCAGATGAAACCAGACAGAGCTGGTTTTCTGCTCTTCTATCTGTTTGTCAAATGCTGCTTTCTATGTCAAACAAATACTTCATCTCTCTCTTTTCTTGCATTTTGCCTTCTGTTGATTTGAAGTCTAGATATTGCTGGACAGAAACATGTAAAAATTCTAGATCTTAAGAAGCCTACATCAAAAATTGTACAAGATATTATACCAGCTAGTGAGAGGTGGTGACTAGACGTGTATTTCAAGGATTACTCAAAATTCCAGTAAAGCAAGACCAATCCCATTCAACTACAAAAGATAATAAGCAAAGATATTCAAGAGGTTTTTGTCTGCTAGAAAGGTTGCTATTCCTCTGAATTGCAGCTGAGGTTTCCTGACTTTGGAAGAACAGCAAGAAGACCAATAAAACAACAGCTACTAACTGTTGTTATGTAGAAGAAAATGCTTACCAAAGGGAATTCAATGCAAAGACTTGAGAACTAAAGATTTGAAAACACAGTTTTACAGATGAAAGTGCTTTTCCAAACTGTTTGCCAAAACTATTTTCACCAGAATTCCAAATGAACCTATATAGTCTGGCTTTATCAGATTATTATGCAGGCAACCCAAAATGGTTTTTTACTTCATGGAAATTTTAATAAGCTTAGAAGTCTTGAGCCCTTTGAGAGAATGATAAACTATGATAAATTATTATTATTTTGAGAAACTGAATTGTTTATGAATTTCAGAAATTCCCTTGTTGAAACAGAATGCTATGACTTGACTCAGCATGATCCTTCATATCACAAAAGATTAAGAAATTAATTTAGATGGAAATAAACTTCAGTGACTGGATATTCATTTGGTGTTAATTTCATTAAAAGCTTATTAGTTATAATCAAAAAAGACTTTAAAAATGTGCTTCTTATCAAATGTATGCTTAATCTTCAATGTGTTATGCATTGTTGCATGAAAAGTAATTTAAAATCACAGCAAAGAGAAGATTTACTAAATACCTGATATTTTTAGAAAGATTTTAAAAGTAAGTAGCTATTAAATTTTATTTTGTGCCAATAAGTTCTAAAATCATTGTGAGTTATTGCTATACGCCAGGTATTCTGCTAAGCATGAGAGAAGTGATGGGGATAGAAAGAAAGATATTTCCTTCCCTTAAGGAACTCGTATTTGGAGGAGAGGTGGCCAGGAAAAAAAAAGTAGTTTGACCTAGGAATCACAAGGATAGTAAAGGAATTATCATTGGGTAATCAATTAATTTGTCCCCTCAAATGAAGAGAAGCATGAAAAGGTAAACAGGAAAGACAAATCATAAAGGACTTTCTAAAACTGAATTTTTTACATTCCTATATGGAAAGATAATATATGTAACTCTTGAGACTTATCTCAGTATTTAGATAGTTGGAGGGATTACACACATACATACACACACACACACACACACACATATTTTATATATACACAGAGAGAGAGAGAGACAGAGACAGAGACAGAGACAGAGAAAGGGCACAGGGTGAGTTGAATAAGAAGGGATGATATCTAAAAAAATAAAATTAAGGGGGTGAGAGAAGAATATATTGGGAGGGGAAAGGGAAAGGTAGAATGGGAGAAATTAGCTCTCATAAAAGAGTCAAGAACAAGCTTTTACAATGGATGGAAAAAGAGGGGAGGTGAGAGGGAAAAGTGAAGTTTACTCTCTTCACATCTGGAGGGAGTAACATACTCACTCAATTTGGTATAAAAATCTATCTTACACTACAGGAAATTAGGGGAGAAGGGGACAAGTGGGGTGAGGGGATTATAGAAAGGAAGGCATATGGGAGGAGGGAGTAATTAGAAGTAAACACTTTTAGGGAAGGACAAGGTCAAAAGAGAGCATAGAATAAATGGGGGGCAGGATAGGATGGAGAGTAATATAGTTAGTCTTACACAACATGACTATTTTGGAAGTCTTTTGCAAATCTACACATATATAGCCTATATTGAATTGTTTGCCTTCTCAATGGAGATGGGTGGGGAGGGAGGAAGGGAGAGAAGTTGGAATTCAAAGTATTAGGAACCAATGTTGAGAATTGTTTTTGCATACAACTGGGAGTAAGAAATAAAGTTAATGGGGCATAGAAATCTATCTTGTCCTACAAGAAAAGAGAGAAGATGGTGATAAGGGAAGGAAGTGGTCTCATAGAAAGAAGGGCATATTGAGGAAAGGGGTAATTGGAATGCAAGGTCTCATGAGGTGGGGTGAGGGGAGAGATGGGGAGAAAATTTGGAACTCAAAATTTTGTGGAAATGAATGTTGAAAACTAGAAGTAAATAAATAAACATTAAAAAGAAAAAGAAAACCCATATGCAAGTGCTTCCCTCTCTGGTAACTATGGTCAGATAGTTGGGGTCCAAGTCTCTATAGAATTCAGTCAGAGAAAGCCATGTCTATCGATCTTTGATTTCTATGTATTTTCTTTGAAGTTCAGGGTGCTGACTCACCTGAATTAAGTGAATGATATATGTGCTTGGTTAAAGAAATGATACATGTACTTGATTAAAGTGATTATAAACTCAAAAGTTGCCTTTCCTTTTATGAATGCAGATCTAAGAACTTGTAATATCAGGCCCCTGTGTATGTTGGGGTGCTTACTGATTCAGTAGGGCTCCTCTTGACTTTCCATTGTCTAACAAAGGGAAAACCACAGGCAGAATTAGCAACACAGAGATGTAGGTAGAAGTTCACTGTGGTAGTTCTGAGGACTTTCTCAGGGGTAAGAAAGAAAACTATTCCTCTCCCCTCCAGGTGGTCCTTATCTCATCCTTTTGGAGGCATATTCCTTATTAGTGGCTGTCAGCTGCATTTCTGTGTTCAAGTCAATTCTGGGCCAACATGACTAGGCAATAGCTTTTCTGAAAAGATCTGGAGATTTTATTGGACCACAACCTCATCATGACTGATAATGTTAGATGTCATATAGCAACCTATCTCTCCCCCAGCCCTAGAGTTGCCTTGAAATTTGCAAGTTTTCTAGGACTAGAGTAGTTACATAGTCCTGTGTTCTACTCTGTTCAGATCATATCTAAATTGTAACATACAGTTCTTAGTGCCACATTTCATTAAAGACAATTATAAAGTAGAAAGAATACAGAGGAAGACAGGCAACAAGGGTGTTAAAAGACCTTGAGAACTTTTCATAAAACAATCTTCAACAGATTCAAACTAGTTAAGTTTAACTTGTAAAGAAAAAAAAAATGGGATAGGGGAATTAGAGAAGGAATGCAAAAGATAAGATATCTCCCTTCACTTATTTGAAGGTAGTTATGTGAAATGGAGATTGGACTGATTGTCCTTATATCCAAAGCAGAGAATGAAGAGCCAATGTTGGAAGTTGAAAATGAAAGATAAAAAAGAAATCCAGCATCTTGAGCTAGCTTAAGGTGAAATGAGCTACCTAGGCAGTAATGGGGTTTTCCCTCACTGGATTTTTCAAACAAAGTCTGGATAACCATATATATATATGTGTGTGTGTGTGTGTGTGTGTGTGTGTGTGTGTGTGTGTGTGTGTATGTATGTATATGTATATGTATATGTAAAACTATATATATTTCAGAGTGGCTTGACTAATATAATTTTTTGTTTGTTGAGTTTTTTATTCAAGCTCTATTATTCATTACATTTTTGGCTTCTAGAAGGATCAAAAAATATTCCTGATCATATATGTTTCCTGTGAAATTTCAACAGGTCATACCCAAAATTCAGTTTTGAAAAAGTGATGATAAGGAAAAGGAATAATATTTTATTTTTAATTTGGAAGAGTGAACGACTCCTCCTCTAATGTGGAACTAAATGATCACAACCCTGATCAACCAAAAAAAAAAAGATTAAGTATCCTATATACAAGGAAAAGTGCATCATATTTTGCAGTCGAAATCTTATTTAGTTTCCTATTCTCCTTTTGATCGTTTGCTCCATTCTCCTCATCTCCATCTCTTCACCTACTCCTACTACAAAATGAAATTTATCTCATTTGTTCTGCCAAGTATTGACTGACCATTCCAACACTTCTACAACTTGTTACAGGTATGCTTATTGACCTTTAAACTTATAATCCTTTCCACTGTTTGACTGCAGATTACAATATTTGCCAGCTAATAACAGTATTGCCTTATAATATTCTTAAACACTTTGTATAAGAATTTGCTGTAATCTGCCCCTAAAGCTGGACATTAAACAAATTGTTATGAAATTATTACAATTGAAATCATTCACTTTAATTCTATAGATACTGGGAGATACAAAGATTTTGAACTTGAGATAAAGAATAGTGCATAATTGGGTATTTTCTCTAGTAATTTGCATATAGTAGAAGGGAAATAATTCTTTGTTATTTGATTTCCATTCTTTACTAATTTTAATAATAAAGCAGGAAACAATATTGAGCTTTAATTACTCTGTGAAAAAAAGAGAATATTAACTTGGATAAGAGTAAATGTTGTGGACTTCATGAAAACCTATGTGATGTAGCCTAATTATAACCTTATAGAGGCAAGATTTTTACTATTGCTTTGAAGTTGTGATGATGCAACTTATAATGCCCCAGGTGAATGAGAGCTGATGATAAGGAAGACACGCTCTCTTCAGCTTTCAAAGGAGAGAATTCAGGGGGAGATCCTGGAAGTGTGATAACTTCTGACTTCATTTCCTCACCCCTTTCCGTCCCCAGTTTAACCCTCCCCAAATATCTAAGACTGGTATGGTCCTGAGGAAACATTTTATATGACATTTATATGACAACCAGTGTGAATATCCTTCTTCCTGTTTCCCATTCCAGTAACAACACAACCCAAGAATATTGTTTCTGTTACATTCTTTTCATGGATAAATCCATATTCCAACAGTGAAAATATTAAAGCTCTATTTTTTAAAGTAGCTATCATATCTTAAGGGACTGTTTGCATTATTCTTTGTTACTTATGTCTGATTAGGATAAAGGAGAATGGGGAACCAGGAGAAGCATTTAATAATCTTGGCTAAAAATAACTTGCATGAACAACACTAGAGATAAAAAGATTTGTTTATAAAAACCACTGTGAAGCAGAAGAGGCTATAAATTATCATTTGGCCATTGCTTTCTCATACTGTACTTTATTTGATTTCTGAACAGAAATGATTTAGTAAAGAAACTGCCAGAAGGCATAAGTACACTGTAGAAAACCTCTTTTAAGCAACTTTTGTGACTGCTCTAAATTGATCATTTGTTTCACTGGCTAATCTCTAAACAAGAGGGCATGTCCTTTTCACTTGCAAAATTCTCTCCCACAAGATGAATTATCTCCTCATCACCTCACTTACTGGCCAATAAGTACTTTATTCCCTGGTGGGGATGTTTTGTGAGGAAAAGAAAAAAATCAGTTTGTGCTTTACTTGCTGGAGCTGTCTGCATCTTAATTCCAGGCTCTGAATGAACATCAGAGGCCCTTATGATATTTTGTACAAAAGTCCCAGTGTTCATAGTTTTACTCAGGGTACCCAAAATAGCACTCAGAAAGCAGTGACATACTGTCAGCATCGGGAACTAAAAGCACAAGTGTATGTAACTAGAAGGAAACTGTGACTTCTGAAGCTTGCCTGTGAAGTCAAAAGAAGTCTTTCCCTCACTCCATCAAATGTTTAATCAGACTTTTATACTTTCTATCTCTGCAAACCTCCCAGGGCCTACAAATCATACAGGTAAGATCTTGATAATTTGGCATATTCTGTATTATTTGAAATTCTTGTGTTGGGAAACTTATCAAAAACTACTTAAGGGGATGTTTAGAGGTTATACTTTCAAAACAACATGAAGACAAAATGCACTAAAACCCCAAAGCCATTCAAAATGGATTGAGCAAAAGTGTTTTGAAGCAAAAGATTATCTTGAGTTTTTCTAACTGCTCTTTCAGAGGAGTATGGAAAATTACATTTAAATAGACTTAGAAATTAAATGTGCTTAAATTCCCCCATGCTCCTCCCTTGTCTCCCAAGATTCTTTATGGTAGAATATATGTGCTTCTTTATTACAAGATGCTACCAATTATGACAAGTTTCACATGAGGATTTTTATAATTGTTGTATTCTTTCAAAAATATGCTTCTGCTCACTGAAGTATTCCCTGATATTGTGAATAACATAGTATATACTTAAATACAATTAGGTAGCTAGCCTGCATAGCATAAGACCTAATTCATTCAGTATTCTACATGTTTATATAAAGACATACAGGCACAAAATATTAATAAATTATTTGTTATCATAATTAGTATGCTGATTTCTTTAAACTTGTTGCCAAAGTTTTTAATTGTAAAGTTTTATTTAGCAAAACTTAATTCTCAAGTGTGGATATATAACTCACAAATATTGTTATCAAACATCAGTAATCCAGATGGTCTCTCAAACATTACTTTAAACTTTTGGAATATAAATATCTGGAAAACAATGGAAATGAAGAAACTTCTCAGAAAAGCACAAACTGCATAGTGCTTTTAACATGGTATTAATTTCAAACTAGCATATGTAGTGTGAATTAATTTTAATCTCATTACAATAACCTTAAGTTAGGAAACTTCAATATGATTCCATAAAATAAATACAATTCAATAACTGACTTAGCAACAAAGAGAGATAATATCTATAAAAATGATAGTCTGCTATTCGGCAATATGTTACAAGTATAAATGAATCCTATGCGTAAATGTGTTTCTCTAGATTAAAATATGTGTAGTGGGAAAACAAACAAACAAAATATTCAATGAAATTATACAAACATCTGTTAAACAACTGGTATATGTAATGCATTGTTCTACACACACAAATGATATTTTGAAGAATATATTTCTCATGTGAATTTATTGGAAAAATGAAATGTCATAGTAATATGAAATTGTGAAGAACTCTTTTATTATAACCACCAAAAAAGTTTTAGCTTGAATAGTTCTGATGAAGTGAAATCACTGTATTTGGAGTAGAATATGGGTTCAATTCCTTCCTCTACTAATTATTATCTATGTGACTTTGAAGAATTCACAGAAACTCTTTATACCTTAGGTGTATATTTATAAAAATGAGCATAATAATACTTGGAGTTCTTGGTAGCCCACAGAATCCCGGAGTTTCAGAGTTGAAAGGGACCTCAGAGACTAACCAGTCCAACCTAATTCTATTATAACATCAAATTAGATGATATATGGAAAAGTTTTTGTAAACTAGTAGCACTATGTACACATTAACCATTCTAACAATATTCAAATTCATTTCTTTTATACCTAGTGGAATACTCCATGGTCAAAATGACATTAAAATTCTGGTTCTTTGTCCAATTATATATAAATTATTAGTTTAAACAATATATTTAAAACTAGAAAGATCTCAAAAGTTCTTTCTTTTTAAGTTGATGAGAACATTGAGGCCATCCATTAAAAAAATTCTGATTTACCATCTTCTTTTTGTCATTTGACTCCCTGAAAATACAATTTAAAAATAATTAATATCATATGTTATTTTGATGAACAGAATAGTATAGACAGCTGGCTTCAGAGCCAAAAAATCCTGAAATTCAAGTTTCATATTATCTTGTGTAAGTCACAATTTCTTTCTTAGTCCTCTAGCCACCTCTCTAAGACTATAAGATGCAGAAAGATATTGACCTTCATTGGTAGAGTTAATTTCCTCAAACAAGAGTTCCTTATATTAATGAACGCCTACATCTAGTAGTTTCTCCTTAATATTTAGTAAATGTTTACAAACTACTGAAATTATGAAAACATTTTACTTTTATTTATAGAATCTATTTATATTGCATACTCTGTATGCATGCACCTCAGGATCTTGCACGCTACCTTATTTGTATTTATTTTCCTCTTATTTCATATATTTCCAATGTAGTCTCCCTTGAGAATACTTTTCCACTTCTAACTAAGGTATCAGCAAATGAATATTCTTTAGATTTACATACATGAATTATTTCATGTATGTAAATTAGAAAGTGTGTAGAACTAGAAGGGCTGTAGAGTCACCTTTAAAGAATTAATTGAACTCTGAAATTCATGACTGAATTAATGGAAAGCTAAAGATGGTTCCAGCTTCACATTTCTTTATGGTTCTTTTCAAGAGCACTTGAAAGGCAAGCAATGGGCTAAGCACTAGGGATACAGAGGAAAAAGAAGAAAAATGTGGACAGTGTAGTCAAAAACTTACATTCTAATGAAAGAGACCACATATACAAAAATGGGTACTTGTATGATAAATGCAAAATAGATGGATGATAGCTTTAGGGAGAAAGTAATACAAATGTTTTTATTTCAAATATTTTCATTGTTTTCATATACACTAAGCAACATTCACTTTTGAAATTATTTTGTTTATTTTTATCTATCGCATTTTGAATTAGACTTTCATCCTCAAAATAATAAGACATGCACTTTTTATTTTATACAGCTAGGTGGCAGAGTGCATGAGAATGTCAAACTAGAGTCGGGAAGACCTGAGTTCAAATTAGCTGTGTGACCCTGGTCAAGGTCATTTAAATTCTCATCTGTAAAATGCAGATAATAATAGCACTTACATCACAGCATTTTTTATTAGGGTCATTAAGAAAATATTACATTCTTCTAATAAAGAATTTAGAAGCTGAATATTGGGGAAACTATGGAAGGAAACACACATGATAAACTGATGAGAACGGAGGTAGGAACAGACTCCCCTGGATGAGTTACTTGATTACTTTGCTTACAGGATTCCTTGGACAAGAGATTATGCAAGATTAATGCCAAGGGGGAACTTCAGGGCCACTTATGACCTGGTAGTAGATAATCATCTCTGACTACCATTTTCCCTAGGAGAAACCTGCTGTAGTATCCTGGGCAAGGAAACCATGTCTTTGTCACATCCTTGGAATAGTGCTTCTAGGTGGTACAGTGAAAAGTGCCAGACCAGAAGTTAGAGACTCATTTTCCTAAGTTCAAATTTACTTCAGGCACTAACTACCTGTGGTGTGCCCCTGGCAAGTCACTTAAACCTGTTTCCCTCAGTTTCTTCATTTGTAAAATGAGCTGGAGAGAGAAATGACATATCACTCCATGATCTTTACCAAGAAAATCCCACGTGAGTTGACATGACTTGAAAATGACTGAACTGAAAGGAGCAATGCCTTCTTGGATAGGCCTCTGCTTGTATAACTCCAAAGGACTTGTGCTTCCCCTGAAATTTTGCTCTCCTTTACTTGTTATCCTTTCATGATTAGAAATTGGAATTCAAGGATTAGAAAGGAGGGCAGATTGAAAATGTGATGGGCCCTTTGTGACTTGAGAGGAGAGATATTTCAGGGATCCTCAGTTTCTGAAGTTTTGAGCTGCCCCTAGGAAGTTGCTTGTTCTAGTTCCTGGGAATTCTCTACAATTTTTCAATACTATCTGTTTCTAGGAGACAAAAAATAATAACAAGCAGGAGTGCTTCAGATAAAGCAATGTAACAGAAAGCTCCATTCAAAATGTTACTGATAAAAGACCATAGCTTTCTGAGAAAGTCTTGGCCTCCCCCATGCTGGGATTCTTCCTTTACTTCTAAGCTAAAACCTTCTCAAGAAGCTGAGGGTGGAGCGCTTGAAATGAAGGTCACCCAGAAGGAACAAAAGATCCTCCTTTTTCCCAATAGTTGATCATGAGGTATGACACTAAATGCTTCTGATCTAAACTGGCTGCTCTCTGTTCTCCCCAGGAGTTGCTGAATGTAAAGGACCTGTCTGAAAGAGCTCTGGTTTAGAAAACAGTTGTTTTACTGCAACGGTAGGTTACAGTCCCTAATTTGACACTGTCTCTATTTCTTCCTCTGCAACGTGAGTGGGTTAGACTAATCAATAAACCAATCACCAAATGCTACTTAATTGCCTTGTTTATTTCAGGCACTGTGGTAGGGATATAAAATTAAAAAATAAAAATTTCTTTCTTAAAGGAGGTTACATTCTACCAGGGGAAATAACATGAAAATGAAAAAAAAAAAAAAACAGATATTCAAGTTTATTTAACACGTTATCAATTAAAACATTTCCTCTAACAATCTGCCATCTCTAATTCTTGTCCTCAATGAACTTCACTGCAGGGTATGTCTTCAGTGAACCAGAGGTCTTACTCATTTCCTCTTTATATTGTGAGGGTACCTAAAATTTCTTACCTTTGTTGTTTTTATTTTGACTATATACTCCCCGAATTTACCCTTCCTATATGTCCTCCTCTTTCTTTCCTTTCTCTTTGCCTGTTTTCTTATGGGGATTAATGTATTTTGATATTAAAGCCTGCATGTATGTTTGTGTTCAACCTACTTTTCCTGGTTAGCTGTGAGTGAGATTCATGATATACTTATTCCCCTTTCCCTCTCCTTTGTGCTTATATAGTCTTGAATATGCAATTTCTGAAAAATATTCAGTTCTTTGCCCTTCTTCCCTAATGTATTCCTTTTTCTCTTAGAACTATAATAATAGAATAAGATTGCCCAAGACTCTTTATTATATATAAATTCATTTTGTAACATTGAATATATTTGTGTTCAAAAGGGACCATTCTCTTCTGCCACTCCATTTGACTTTAACCATTTCATCATAATTCGATTTCTTCCCAATATCCAAATGTTTTTATCTTTCTTTTCTTTTGTTTTTTGGAGGAGGGAAGGTAAGACTATTGGATTAAGTGACTTGCCCAAGGTCACATAGCTAATAATTTTTGTCAAGTGTCTGAGGCCATATTTGAACTTGCTTCTCCTGACTTCAGGACTGGTACTCTATGGTACTTAAGGTACTTTCTTTTTATTAGCTCCCACTACCCAGGAGTATACCTAATTTTGTTAGGTAAAATCTTACTAGTGGTACAATTTTTGCTTTTGAATTTAGGAATATTGTAACCTAAGATTTTCTTTCTTACTTTTATTACAGTTGTAACATAGTCTTCTGTGAACCTATGGTTTCTTGGTATTTTAACTACTTCCTCCTTAATCCTTGTAGTGTTTTCTTTGACCAGTGAGCTCTGCATTTTGATTATGACATTTCTGGAAATGTGCATTTCAGAGTTTCTATTAGGAGCCAGCAGGTGTATTTTTCCCCCATTTTCCCTTTGCCCTAAGGTATATTACATCTGGGATGCTTACTTTTTGATTTGTAAGGTTTTGGATTATTTAGGTTTTTCAGATAATATGCTGCATCTTAAATTACCTTTCCTTGCTATATTTTAAAGGTCAGTTTTATTTTATTTAAAGTAGTAATGCCTAAAATTACTTTCATTTTCTCACATTTTTTTTCTTTTATATTTCTTCTTTTCTTGTTTAGTCATTGAAATCTATCTTCTCCATTCTAGTTTTCAATGTCCATTATTGTTCCAAGCTATTTATTGTCCATACACTTTTTTTCTTCCAGAATTCTAATTTATTTAGAACAATATCTCACTACATTTCTTCCAAGAGCTCTTGTGAAACAATTTCTTCCCCCTCTAAGGCTCTGATTGTAGTTGTGGAGGTATTTTTTTTTTGTTCTCCATTTATCCCTTGGGTTAGGTTCTATTAACTTCTGATATTTCTTGCATGTGAAGATGTTTTCTTGTGCTTATTCATATCTCCATCCTCAGTTGTTGTATTAGAACTTTGTGCTCAGATCAGTCTCTTCTAGGAGTCATTTAAAACTATGTTGAATAAATATGCAGGTAAAACTTCTGTTATGATCTCAAAATCTACTTTTAAAAATGATTTCTTACTGTTATTCATTTGGATAAAACTTTAGTTCATTAATTCTGGGTTTAAATAATACAGGCAATTTTCCACTGTAGGCTGCCATTCTTGGAAACTGTTCATATAAACAGAATCAGAGAATACATAAATCATGGAAAAGGAATGTACCAATATTTCTCTGCTTTGAGGGATTATTATATCTAAATTATCTTAAATTGTTCTCTGTCTATTGTATCCTTTTAAATCTCTAGTGGGACACCAATAATCCCTCTTTGATACAGGAAGAATGCTTTGAAAATTCAAAGGCCAATATAACACTGAGGTAGAAAGTCTAAAAATGGATAAGCAGAAAGGTACAACAGCAAGTCCCTGTTTGAATTTTGAACAGACAAGGGTGTTGTTTGTCACTAAACAAATACTTCTTGACAGAGCTTGAGATTGTTTCTGAACTGGTAAACCAAAATATAACCTTTTCCCTCAGTGTTTGATGAAAAATAAATGGGTTCCAACATCACTTTTCAGTTGGTTATCAATCCTCTCCTTCAAAATAAGACTTTTGTCTTTGGGGAGGTAAAAGCTGTTGATTTCTCTTTCTGTTATTTATTGTGTATGTCTCATTCAATGCCTATAGAAGATGACAGCAAGAAAGGGAAAAAATGTCATCTGTTCCCCAAACTAAGAGACTAATAATAAGAACAGTTTACATAAACTATCATAAATTTAGCTGTGTTCTCTTTCAACAGCTTTAAGCCTACCTAATTTATTCATTAAACTAATATACTATTAAGTAGAATAAAAGGATCTTACAAAGAAACTGACCCATGTAATATAAATATATATTTTTAGAAAGACATATAAGCTAAATTAGCTGTCATTTTTATTTATATAAATATGTTAAACTTCTAAACAATGTCATGAAAGTGGCTCTTGACTCTAAACTATTCCTTTCGAGATCACAGTTTTTAATTTTACACACATACACACACACACACACACACACACACACACACATACTTCGGTTATCTTCTTGCAAAAAGTTTTCCTATTATTGAAGAGGAAAAAAAATAAGATTTATATTTTACAAGTGTGTTTATAGCCAAATATCTGTTTTTAATCATACTTCATTATTTTCTGTTTTAGAGAATACAAAAAAAAAAAAGACTTGTTAAAGAAGGGACAGATTATAAACGCATGGGGTATGTTGTTATGTTGAGTAAGTATAGAATAATGACACTTTTCCACATACCACCTATTTATCCCATGTAAATCAGTTCATCTTCTATTCTAGACCAATATTACATCTGTCAGTAGCACTTAGGGATCTCATATTATGGGATACGACTGCCTTTCTTGACATCAGTATCAAATATCGGGGCATCATAGGAATTCTTCATAATCCATTTTAAAACACAAATAAGCAACAATTAAAATGCTTTGTGAACCTATTTAAAGCTTATACCAGCCCTCCTAGAATATAGATTACATAATTTTTTTCTCCTCCACTTAAACTAGTCATTTATCTTTTATTCCTTTCATTTCTCTTTAAGCTAAGAGTTGGTAATCTGTGTGTGTGTGTGTGTGTGTGTGTGTGTGTGTGTGTGTGTGTGTATTATAGACCCCTTTTGGCAGTCTGGTGAAACTGCATTACCACTTCTCAGAATAATATTTGAAATCAATAAAATAACATACATAGGATTCTGTAGAAAATCATATGTATTGTAATAGTTATCATATATGTGTATATATATACACACATATACATCTAAAAAGATAGAGAATGCAATAAATTCACCAACCCTATCTAAATTCACTTCCTTTGGGATTCAAGATATGTTTCCTAATTCTAATATTGCAAGTTTTAGTATCAGTGTTTTATTTGACTTAACCTCATGCATAAGCATAGCCTTTAGTCATGTCCTAACTGGGATTTTCTAATGAGTTTGCCCACAACTTATAAATCACTTATTTATGTATAGCAATTCTCACCAATCTTAAGACTTTAAACAGAGAAACTTCCCACTAACTCAAAATGAAAAGGCATATAATATACTTTTTATACAAATAATTTGAAGTGATATACTTAAATGTAATTTATACTGTGTTTCTCATAGTATAAGAAATTAAGGGAATATATTATTAGATTTTCAATTTTTTTCACATTAAAGAAAGATTATTTGAAAGAAACAATTCTCCTTTGGCAAATTTTTTTCTTTTAATGTCTCAAAATTTAACCTCCAAAATATGTAAAATGTAAAGCCTATTTGTTAGCTTCTGCCTCAACTTCTTCCATAAATTCTTTGTGAACAATTTTGCAGTAAATGGAAGTATATTTTTAGTGTCTTGATTTCTTAGCAAGCAATCCCTTCTGACATTTGTTGGATTACTTTATTAATTGTAGAAGGCAGTGCCATGGTCTTACTTAGTTGAAGGCTGATTTGTTAAACCTTTTGATTAATCACCATGTACTTATTAAGAGCTATAGTATGTTCAGCTTTGGCTAAAGCTATCAAAACTGAATGAGAAAAAAGAACTCTTAAGAGTTTATGAGATCACTGAGGAGATAGAAGTAACAAGTGTGAAAGAAATGTGAAGAAAAATCAAGTATCAAAACTGTACAATAATGACTTTACAAGGTGAGAATGTTGGAATAGGGGCTAAAGTAAAGCTAGACATAGGAGAATCAAAAGTTTGCAACAGGAAAAGATAATTGAGAACATCTGAGATCAGGAAAAGAGATTTGAGTGTCATTCAGCCAACAAGAATTTATAAGTTTAAATTTTGAGATGAGGAATATGTGTTGAAAACCATGTTTAAAATAACTAAAAGGAAAATAATGTGCTGTTGTTCTTACTTTATTTTTGAGGAAGAACAATGACACCACAAGTGTGATGTCTTGACCTTGTTATGAATTGAATTTGAACAAGGCAAAGCTGTGCAAAGTCATTAGCTTTGCTCTGTTCTGCAAAGTTATTAGATTCCACCTCCAAAACAAAAGTCAAGCTAACTGGTAATGGTCCAGGATGTACTGGCCTTGGCCTTTCTAAATTAAGGTCTTTCTCAAACCAGTTTGTCTGGGGCCACACCCATTCAATGACAAAGTGCTGGATAAGAATGGAGACAAAAAATAGTGTGGTTTACTGTTACGAAAGTATCAATATAGGAAGAGAAAACCTTCAGAATTTCTGGTCAGAATAGAAAATATTTGTTATTTACAGTCATTCTAAGTTATCAAATCCTAAGTAAAAAATTGAAGTCTTGGGCTGGTAGGAATGAATTGGGTTTGAGGGTGTATTCAAGTTGCTTAATTTAAAAGACAAAATCTTTTTAAAACAATGTTTTTCAAAGTTATATTTTAAGAAATTAAAAAGGAAAATTGCAAAGGATGAGACTAAATTGTTCAAGCTTTTTGAAAGAAAATAGAGAAAGGAGGAGGATAAGGAAAAGGAGGAGGAGAAGGAGGACTGGGAGGGAATGGAGGACTAGGAGAAGAGAAGGAGAAGAAGAAGAAGAGGAGGAGGAAGAGGAGGAGGAGGAGGAGAAGAGGAAGTTGTCTATCTCAATTCTATATATAAATGTCCACCATCTAACATAATAGCTAGTGCATAATAATTGCTTAATACATGATTAATAATTGACTAATTTTATGCAAAGGGGGAAATTAGTTAATTTTAGAGCATTTGCATATTCTGCAAGAAGAAAAATGTGTGTGTGTGTGTGTGTGTGTGTGTGTGTGTGTGTGTGTGTAAACTTGAAAGCTATGATCTAGAAAGGAATAATATTTCAGAGTCAAAAGCTACTTCATTATACTATATAAAAGTCTAACACATTTATATAAATAAAAATAGCAGCTATCTATCTATATACATTGTAAATTATGTATGTATATATGTATACATATACATATGCACATATACGTGCATATGTATCTATAAACATTATATAGATATATATACTCATTATATATCAAATTTTAAACCTGCATGGGCCTTTCGAAGTACTTTAGAAGGGACAGAGCCAAGATGGTGGAGTAGAAAGTCACACATGCACAGTGTCTCCCCATGCAGCCCATAAAATACCTGTAGAGAGGGACTCTCAACAAATTTTGGAGCAGCAGAAGTGGAGAACAACAGAGTGGAGGAGATTTTCAGCCCAGGGTGACCTGAAAGGCACATGTGAAACTTTGGTTGCTCTAGATGTGAAGCAGAGCACGGAGCCCAGCCCAGCATTGGCCGCATGGCATGACTCTGGGAGGAGGATACCTCAGGGATGGAATCTCCAATCGCAGCAGTAGCAGGTCTGCAGATCCCTCAACCCACAGGCACCAAAGGTCAGTGATGGATTTTTTCAGCTGGCCTGGAAGGGAGAAGGGCCTTTTCATACCTCTGGCCTCAGGCAGCGGCCCACAGAGGCCACATTGGACAGTTGGCAGCCGTTCTTACAGCAGCCTCTCTAGCAGCCTGCATCCATTGTTGGATCATAAAAACCCCTGGGGTCACTGAGGAGCTGAATATTACCTCAGCCCTGTGTAGAGGCCCTGAGGGAGCTGGTCTTTGTCACACTGAATAGCGGCCCTGCCCATCTAGCTTAACTGCAAATCAGCCCCCAGTGCTGACTTGGTGGAACTGGAGGCCAGGTGGTTGTGGAGAGATAACAGCTAAGATTCTGGACACAAAAATCTCTTCCTGCTTCCAGATCAGTGTACATGCTAGATTGTGCCACCTTGGAGGAACTGAGATCTTACAGATTCCCAGAGTATACCCTACTCTTGACAAAGGACACAAAAGTCAAGTAACTGGTTGGGAAAATGCCCAAAAAAGGGGGAAAAATAAGACTATAGAAGGTTACTTTCTTACTGAACAGATATCTTCTGCCATCCTTTCAGATGAGGAAGAACAATGCTTACCATCAGGGAAAGACATAAAAGTCAAGGCTTCTGTATCCCAAACATCCAAAATAAATATTCAGTGGGCTCAGGCCATGGAAGAGCTCAAAAAGGATTTTGAAAATCAAGCAAGAGAGGTGGAGGAAAAACTGGGAAAAGAAATGAGAGAGATGAAAGAAAAGCATGAAAAGTGGGTCAACACCTTGTTAAAAGAGACCCAAAAATATGCTGAAGAAAATAACACCTTTAAAAATAAGCTAACTCAATTGGCAAAAGAGGTTCAAAAGAGGAGGTTCAAAAGAGGAGAAGAATGCTTTAAAAAGCAGAATTAGCCAAATGGAAAAGGAGGTTCAAAAGCTCACTGAAGAAAAAGTTCTTTAAAAATGAGAATGGAACAGATGGAGGCTAATGACTTTATGAGAAACCAAGAAATCACAAAACAAAAACAAAAGAATGACAAAATGGAAGATAATGTGAAAAATCTCATTGGAAAAACAACTGACCTGGAAAATAGATCCAGGAGAGACAATTTAAAAATTATGGGACTACCTGAAAGCCATGATCAAAAAACAGCCCAGACAACATCTTTCATGAAATTATCTAGGAAAACTGCCCTGATATTCTAGAACCAAGGGGAAAAATAAAAATTGAAAGAATCCACTAATCATCTCCTGAAAGAGATCCCAAAAGAGAAACTCGTAAGAACATTGTGGCCAAATTCTAGAGTTCCCAGGTCAAGAAGAAAATATTTCACGCAGCTAGAAAGAAACAATTCAAGTACTGTGGAAATACAATCAGGATAATACAAGATCTAGCAGCCTCTACATTCAGGGATCGAAGGGTATGGAATAGGATATTCCAGAAGTCAAAGGAACTAGGACTAAAACCAAGAATCACCTACCCAGAAAAACTGAGTATAATACTTCAGGGGGAAAAATGGTCTTTCAATGACATAGAGGACTTTCAAGCATTCTTGATGAAAAGACCAGAGCTGAAAAGAAAATTTGACTTTGAAGCACAAGAATCAAGAGAAGCATATAAAGGTAAACGGCAAAGAGAAATCATAAGGAACTTACTAAAGTTGAACTGTTTACATCCCTACATGGAAAGACAATATTTGTAACTCCTGAAAACTTTTCTCAGTATCTGGATAGTTGATGGGATTGCACACTCACACACACATACATACACACACACACACACACACACACACACAAATAGAGAGAGAGAGACAGAGAGCACAGGGTGAATAGAATAGAATGGGATCATATCTTTAAAAAAATGAAATTAAGCACTGAGAGAGAAATATATTGGGAGGAGAAAGGGAGAAATGGAATGGGGAAAATTATCTCTCATAAAAGAGGCAAGTAAATGACTTTTCAGATGAGGGAAAAAGGGGGGGAGGTGAGAGAAAAAACATGAAGCTTTCTCTCATCACATTCAACTAAAGGAAGGAATAAAATGCACACACCTTTTGGTATGAAAACCTATCTTCCAATACAGGAAAGTGGGGGAGAAGGGGATAAGCAGGATGGGGGGATGATGGAAGGGAGGGCAGTGGGAGGAGGGAGCAATTTGAAGTCAACACTCTTGGGGAGGGATAGGATCAAAAGAGAGAATAGAATAAATGGGGGACAGGACAGGATGGAAGGAAATATAGTCAGTCTTACATAACATGACTATTATGGAAGTCATTTGCAAAACTTCACAGATATGGCCTATGTTGAATTACTTGCCTTCCTAAAGGGGATGAGTGGGGAGGGAGGGATGAAGAGAAGTTGGAATTCAAAGTTTTAGGAACAACTGTTGAGTATTTTTCTTGCATACAACTAGGAAATAAGAAATACAAGTAATGGGGTACAGAAAGTTATCTTGCCCTGCAGGACAAAAGAGAAGATGAGGATAAGGGAAGGGTGAGATGTTAGAAGGGAGGACAGATTGGTGATAAGGGTAATTAGAATGCTCAGTGTTTGGGGGTGGGGGGAGGGGAAAAATGGGGAGAAAATTTGGAACCCAAAACTTTGTGGAAATGAATGTTGAAAAGTTAAATAAATAAATTTTTTTAAAAATTTAAAAAAGAAGTAGTTTAATGAAAAGTTTCATTTTACAGTGATAGGAAATGGGATTCAGTGAGTTCCTTAAAAACAGTCAGGAAAATCAGTATTAGACTTCAAATACCCTTTCTCTTAGAATGCTTTTCCTTTGTAGTCTCACAGGATAATGCTAATGTTGGACCAAAAATGAAAACTTTATAGTAAATTAATTCAATGTCTTTATTTTAAACATAATAAAACTAGTTTCTAGAGAAGTTAAGTCATTCCTTTCCCTTATCCTCTGTCTCTAGGTCATAAAATTATTTAGTGGCAGGATTATTTTGAGATTATGATAGAATAACAATGTGCAGATGTCATCTAGACAGTTACAATAATGGGACTGGAAGGAAGTTAAGAAAGAGATTAAAAATATATCACTTCCCGGTATTTTATTGAGAAAGGAAGTATAGAAAAACTTGGTGATTTTTTTTCCTTTAGTCTCTCCATATCATACCTCTCAGTTCAGAAGCAATAATCCCTCTCACTTCCCAGGGACATATAGAACTTTTTTATCAGTATAGGAAGCTGGTTTTTAATTCTAGTGCACAAGTGATGAAAATTGCAATTCTGAAAAAGAATTTTTAAAAAAGCAATAATTAAAAAATGTGTTTTCTCTAGTCTCTGGAAATAAACCTCAATGACTCTGTAGAAATCATATTCCCAGACTATTTGAATTAAAAAGGAATTTAGATATGATGTAGTTCAATTACTTTATTTAACAGGTATGGTCCAGAGACATTACATTATTAGCATAAAGGTCAGTTATTCAGTCAATAAACATTTCTTAAGTCTATCATGTGTCATGATACACTGGAGAAAATTGTAAACCACTCCAGTATCTTTGCCAAGAAAACCTCATGAACTGAAATGATAAAAGACATGACATCAGAGGATACCAGGTCAGAAGGTGTCCAATCCACTACTGGGGAAGAGTGGAGAACTATTAAGTACCTCCAGTGCTAATGAAGCAGCAAGGCCAATGCTAAAAGGAAGCTCATCTGCAGATACATCTGATAATGGGAGGAAAGACTGATGCTGTAAAGATAATTGTTCACAAGAATCTGGAATGTAAGATCTATAAACCAAGGAAAGCTGGATGTCATCAAACAGAATATGGAAAGATTAAGCATCAACATCTTGTGTGCCAATGAACTTAAATGAACAGAAATGGATGAATTTAATTCAGGTGATAAGTACATAGACTTCTGTGGGTATAAATCTTTTAGAAGAAATGGAGGAGGACTCCATAGTCAATGAAAGGATTAGATAACACCATTGGGGTATGATCTCAAAAATGATAGAATGATATCTGTTTGAATCTAAGAATCCATTCAACATAAGGGTAATAAAATTTTATGCTCCAGTCACTGGTGCTGAAGAAGTTAAAGTTGATCTGTTCTGTGAAACCTACAACATCTGGAAATATCACATTAAAAACTCACATAGATGTATAACCTAAATAATATCCTTCATAAATACTAAGTAGAGATGATGAATAATTTTAAGGGATTAGATCTTTTTAATAGAATGCCTGAAGAAGTATGGACAGATATTTGCAATATTATCAGAAAGAACAAAAAAAAAAAATTACCGAGTAAAAAGAACAAGAAAGCAAAATATCTGTTTAATGAAGTTTTACAAATAGCTGAACCAAGAAGGGTAGTAAATGGTAAAGGAAAAGGGGAAAACGTATTCCCCACTCAAGGTATAAGAAATTATCCAGAGAATAACAAGGTGACATAAGGTTTTCTTAAATAAATGATGCTAAGAAATAGAAGTAAACAATAGAATAGGGAAAGACTAGTATCTCTGAAAGACACTTAGTGATATTTATTGAATGAATATTTCTTGCAAAATTTTACATGGTAAAAGACAAAAATAGGTGGGACCTAACATAAATAGAAGAGATTAAGAAAATATGCCAATAAAACACAAAAAATATTATGCAAGAAAAATCTTAACATCACTAATAAGCATAATGCTATGGTGTCTGATCTAGAGCCAGACATCTTGGAGAATGAAGACAAGTGGGCCTTAGGATGCATTGTTAACAATAAACCTGGTGGAAGTGATAGAATTCCAGCTGAGCTATTTAAAATCCTGAAAGATGAGACTGTCAAAGCGTGGCATTCAATATGCCAGCAAATTTGGAAAACTCAACAGTAGTTACTGCATTGGAAAACATCCTTTTATATCCCAGTGCTAAAGAAGAGAAATGCTAATGAATGTTCAAATTACCAAACAATTGCACTCATTTCATACACTAGCAAGGATGTGCTTAAGATTCTGAAAACTTTCATCACTATGTCAATTGAAAATTATCAGAAAAGCAAGGTGGTTTTTGAAGAGGTAGTAGAGACATTCAATAAATTACGAATAAAGCAAGAGAGTTCCAGAAAAAAGTCCATCTACTTCTGCTTCATTGACTACAATGAAACTTTGACTGTATGGATCAAAACAAAATGTGACAAGTTCTCAAAGAGATGGGAGTAACAGATTTACTTGTCTCTTAAGGATCATGTATGTAGGCCAAGAAACAGAACCAAACATGGAAGAAGAGACAGGTTTAAGATTGGAAACAGAGTATGACAAGGTTATATATTGTCACCTTGTTTATTTAACTTATATGCAGAATGCATCATGTGAAGTGCCAGGCTAGATGAATTAAAAGCTGGAATTAAGTTGTTGAGAGAAATATCAACAATCTCAGGTATTCAGATAATACCACTCTGATGGCAGATGGTAAAAAGAAATTAAGGAGCCTCTTGATGAGGGTAAAGGAAAAGAGTGTAAAAGCTGACTTAAAGCTTAACATAAAAGAAAAAAAAAACTAAAATTTTGGCAACTGATTCCATCACTTCCTGGCAAATAGAGGGAGATGAAATGAAAGTATGTCAGGCTTCTATTTTGGGCCCCAAAGATAATTGCAAACAGTAACTGAAACTATGAAATTAAAAAATGTTTGCTCCTTGGAAGGAAAGCTATGACAAATCTGGACTGTGTACTTAAACCCAGAGATGTCAGTTTGCTAACAAACGTCTGTATAATTAAAACTGTTTTTTTTCCCCAATAGTAATGTTTGACTGTGAGAGTTGAAGTATAAGGAAAGTTGAGCGCCACAAAATTAATGCTTTTAAATTGTGGTGCTAGTGAAGACTTTTGAGAATCTCTTGGAAAGAAGGGAGATTAAATCAGTCAATACTTAAATTAATTCTGGCTATTTGCTGGAAGGTTGACTACTGCAGCTAAAGCTTGAATACTTTGGCCACATGATGAGAAGAAGAGATTCATTAGAAAAGACTCTGATGTTAGGAAAGATTCAAATACAAAAGGAAAAGGGGATGGCAGAGGATGAGATGTGATAATATCATAGAAATGGATAGTGTCTTGAAAACAAATTATGTGAACTTAGACAAATCTGAAAGTTAGTGGAGGACAGGAAGGCCGAGCATGCTATGGTCTTTGGGGTCACAAAAAGTTAGACACAACCGAACGACTGAAAAACGAACAAAAAGATGCAAGAGAAAGTCTATACCCTCAATGTACTCACAATCTAATGGAGGAGAGATGCCAAGTAAACAAAAACATACAAATAAGCTTGATACTGGATACATAGGAAATAAAAGAGGGAAGGGTCTAAAATTAGGGGTTATGAAAGACATTCTGCAGAGGACACGATTTTATCTGGGACTTAAAGGAAACTAGAGAAGCCAGCAGGTGAAAATGAAAATGGAGAGCTTTACAGCCATAGAAGTTAGCCGCAGATAATGCCTGGAGCTAGAATATCTTGTTACTAAAAGAGAAAGAGGTGAATTTCAGTGAACTGCAGAGTATGTGGGGTACATGGTAAGATGTAAGAAGACTGGAGAAGTAGTAAATAGGGAGATAGGATATAAAGGGATTCGAATGACAGAGGATTTCATATTTAAACTTAGAGGCCATAGGGAGCCACTGGAGTTTACAGAATACAAGGGTTGGGGGGAGTGCTATTGTGGGACATGTGCTTTAGGAAAATAACTTTAATGACTAAATAGAGGATGGATTAGAGTGGGGAGAGCCTTGAGGCAGGCAGATCCATCAGCAGGCTATCAGATGCCTCAACTCTAAGCTTAAATAGTCCAGGCCATAGGTAATTAGGGCTTGCACCAATGTAGTTACTCCATTAAGGAGAAAAGAGGACATATTTAAGAGATGTTGAAAAGGTGAAATTGACATGTCTTAGCAAAATTGAATATGGGAGAGTGAGAAACAACTAGATATGAAGAATGATTCCTTTGGGACATTAAATTATTAATACAAAGGTCATACAACAAAATGGCAACAAAGCTTGCATTATAATCTTGTCCTCCCGCGTTTCCATCTCTGTAGTTTTCTATCCTTCATACTATGCTTACCTTGGCAATCCTTGCATAAAATAATACCTTGACTAACAAATATTTATATTATTATTCAAAATTGCTCTGAAGCAGTATGAAGGACTGTTTAAATTATAATTTACAAAATAAAATGAGCATGTTATGATCTGTTTCCCCATTGTATTCAACAATATTTTATAGTAGTATTATCTGAGAGAAACAACAATATTCTAATAATTTTTGATAAAATGGAATTTCAAGAAAAGAAGTCATTGTACCTCACTATTTCCCTAGGACTTAATATTTATTTTCAATTAAAGACAAGCTTTGAAGTATAATAATAAGTCAAAATGAACCTATGGGTAACACGACTTTTCCCAGATGGTAGGTTATTTCTGTGTGTGCAATTATATAAAAAAATGGAAAGCTCCCATTATCAACACAGTAATTCCAATATTTGTATACTCAACTTAATATTTAAAATATCCCTAAATTAATTTTGATCTGAATTTGTGAAGGTTTGTGCACTTAGAAGTGAATGTAAATTTTGAATACAAAATTATTGTATATATTTACATATTATATACCATATATACAAATATGTGTACAGATATGTGTATGTGTGTGTAGGCACATAAAATAGAGAATTAAAGCAATAATCTTTATTTTAGATAAATTAAAGTAGTTTTATCTTGAGCAAGATGATTAAGTCTAGTTTGCTCGTATTATCCAAATTAATGTACTTCTTGTCTTTTCTCTCAGTGCATCTCCACACAAAAGTCAAACTGGACAATATTCTATTGCCTTAATATTCCCTCTCCTTTATCTGCATCTGTAGAAATTCTACCCAATTTTCAAGGTTCAATTCAAATATTGCCTCTATGATAAAATTTCCCTGGATCTCACAAACCAGATATAATTTCTTGCTTCTCTGAATCCTCTAATTTTTTTCTCTCATGTAGTTTATTATATCATTCCATGCATTGCAGTTTGAATGTTTCATGGATTTATTATTAGTATTAAAAGTCACTGTGCTTGTGTCTGAATACATATTGTTTTCTAGTGCTTTCATCAATTCCTCTGTCTACCATGGAGAACTTGGAACCTATTGTTCACCTTTGTAGAACACAATCTTTCTATACCTTAGTCTTAAAGAGTTACTCCCACCTTGGAGAGATTACATAATTTATTAATGGTCTCACAGTAAGTAACATAGGCAAGATTTAAATTCAGATATTCTGGACTCCACATCCAGCGTTTTGTCCACAATTTAATGCTTTTCACATTTAGAGAAACAATGATTAAATTAATGTTTATAGATAATTTAAGAATTAAGTCCCTTTAGCACCCACTCTCTCTCTTCTTTCCCCCTACTCTTTCACTATCATTGTCCCTTTAATGGCTTCTCCTTATTCTTCTTAGTTAAAATGTTACTTAAGAGTCAGAACTCTATTTTCATTGTATTTCTATCCTTGGCAGCCAGTATAGAGCTTCACGAATAGCAGGCACATATTAAATGCTTGTTAATTAATGGATTGATTGGTTGTTTCCCTTCAGTTTCATTTCCTGGACTAAATTATTCCCAAACATCTATGAATTCTTCATATTCATAATTTCTTATGGCACTATAAATTTTGTTACACTTGTAACATGTAACACAGATACACTTTGAAGGTATTTATTGAACTACCACTCTCAATGGTTAGCTGAACTTCCCAGATCAAAGCTAAGTACACTTCCCTTTCAAAATTCTAAAGACAACCATTGGAATTTGAAAGTGTCTTCCTAATGCTATTGTCTTGAAAATCCTTTCCAGTTTGTTATTTCTCATGTCAATTGTGAGGTGCAATTAAAATATCTTCTAAATTGTTGAATGCCCCAGTGATTCCTTCTTAATATCATTTAACTAATTATCATCAACTAGATGTTATGAAGTAATTTTACTAAGAAGATTTGGCAAGAATGGAAGTGCAAATACATTCACTGAAACAGAATTCACACTCTCTTGTGTACTACCTTGGTTCCTGGGGAGTTTGAAGTAAAACTCTAAGGATTTGCTAGAAATCCTTCAACCCAGAAAGCTATATAGACAAAAAATGGAGCTATCCCAGAAAATAGCATCTTAGCTGTTGGGGCCAATTCACTGCTTCACTGAATCTTGCAAGTTGCTTCTTGATGATAAGCTGAGTAAATTCTTAATATGAACTCCTAAGCTTTTGAAGCTCACAAAATCCCCAGTATTCCTTCATCTTCACACAGGAAAGAGAGACAGAAACCACAGCAGCAGCATGTGATCATGACATCTAACTTAGTGAGTTATGGTAAACCACTGGTTCTTTTCCTATCTGGACTTCATTTGGACTCTGTCAGGGAGACAAAAAGATTGTTGCTCCTATGGGAATCTTGCATGCATACCCAGTTCTGGCTCAGCTCAAATGAAAAGGCATGCACTAGGGAGTGGGCCAGAAACAGTCATAACATATGACCTAAAAAAGAAGATGGGGCTCTACATTAGGAACACCTAGAAGCAAGCTCACCAAACAGCCATGTACACAATCCAAAGATTCAGTCTTCATTAGCTAGACCTTTCTTCAAATTGTATTTTATTCACCCATTTCCCTACTGATTAGCATCTACTTTCTTACTAGTTATTTTTGTACATTCTCCAACTTTCTTTAGCCTACTGGATGTGTGTGTGTGTGTGTGTGTGTGTGTGTGTATGTGTGTGCGTGTGTGTGTGCACGCGCGTGTGTGTGTGTGTGTAATAGCATTGCTTGGTCAAATCATATGTATACTTTAGTGATATTGTTCAGCCAAGTTTCTGTAATAGTAGAAGTCATTCCCACTATCAGCGTATTACTATGCTTGTCTTTTTACAGTCTCTCCAGTATTTACTATTTTCATCTTTTGTTATCTTAATGAATCTGATTATAGCTTACCTTTTTAGGCTCATTCTGCATTGTTCTGCTTAATGTGTTGTATGTTCTAGCCAAATGAGACTATTTACTGCTCTGCACATTCCATTCCATTTCCTCCCTCCCATCTCTTTGTCTTTTCAGACTCTTTCATCTGTGTCTAAAATACACTGTGATCTTATTTCTTGCTCTAGAAGGCCTAGAATTCCTTTAAATCTCAGCTCAAACACCATGTCTTATGCAAGGTCCTGATTCTTCCCACTATTATTAGTAGGTGATTCCCCTGAATATTACTTTGTGTATACACACAAGTATGTGTATATATATATATATATATATATATATATATATATATATATATATATATATGTATGTATGTATGTATGTATATGTATACATATACATATACATATATGTGTGTATGTAAATATAAGTTTTAAATATATGTAAACACATATGGATATATTCATTAGTTATTGTTTTATATGTTGTTTCCTCTCCAGTACAACTGACACCTTTGGGGGCAAAGGCTGTGTTGTTTTTGTCTTGGCAACCTTTGTACCTACTACAGCTCCTGACATAGTAAGTGTTAAAGAATGTTTATTAAATTAATGTATAAACAAAGGGGACTACCTAAATCTTATTTTTCTTCTTTGTCTCTGTTTTGAATCATTGTGTTCAGTTGTTGGAATTGCATTTTAGGCAAAAAATCAATAAATTTGAAAGTATCTAGAGGGTGACCAGAATGGTGATGGACCTCAATTTCATGTGATATGAGTAACAATGAAGGAATCATGAGTATGTAGCATGGAGGCAAAAAAAAGGATTGACCATAAACATGAAAGTTGGTTTCAAGTATCTGATGAGTTCTCACTTCAAAAGTAGTAATTCATTTGTTCTTTTTGATCAAAGTGGGCAGTAGATGCAATTAGTTGAACCTCTAACATAGCAAATTTAGTCTCTCTCTCTCTCTCTCTCTCTCTCTCTCTCTCTCTCTCTCTTTCTGTATGTATATGTATACACACATACACGACTTCCTAATAATTAACATTCTCCCAAAATGAAATGTTCTATACTAGAAATTAGTCAATTTCCCTTCATCAGAAAAGATTATATTAGATGGCCCAATGTGCTATAGAGTAGACTTGTGTTCAGGTTTGGGTTAGACTGGATAGTTTTGAGGTCCCTTCTAAACCTGAGCTTCTATAATTCAATGGTATTTTATTCTTCACACATTATAAATTCATGTAATTCTTTACTTCTGGAGATTATGACTCTATTCACTCAGAGGACAGAAATTAATCCATTTTGATTGTTGTTGTTTAGTCATTTTACAGTTGTGTCCAAGTCTTCATGAGCCCTTTCGGAGTTTTCTTTGCAAAGATATTGCAGTGGTTTGCCATTTCCTTCTATAGCTGATTTTAAAAATGAGGAAACTGAGGCAAACAGAGTTATGCCTACAGCCATATAGCTACTAAGAATCTAAGGTCAGATTTGAACTCAGGTGTTCCTGACTCCAGGCCTAGCACTTTATCTATCATACCACCTAGCTGCCCATCATTTTTGATACATTATTAGAATTGAAATTAGGATACTATTATCAGAAAATAATGTGTTTTTGTATACGTGGCTCATAATTCTATTTAAATCCAGATTTATTCATCATCCTAAGAAATAGATTGAGAATAATATAGAGAGTTATTGGCCAGGAGTCTTCATGAGTCCTAATTCTATGATGTCCCTATTCTGACTTCAAAGAAAGGGTCTGACCACATAATAATTTTCTTTCAGTTAGGCTTTTTTATTTACACCAAAGCTCATGGTTGTATTGTGTTCTGTATTCTTCCTGCAACAAAATGAGATTCCTCCCCTGTCCCACCCCCACATCACCTTATTTGGCAGCAGTATTTACTAGGTATTGCTTTTGACAGCTGAATAGATTTACAGATACTGTAGTTATTGTGAAAATGTTCAAAAACAAAATTTATAATTGGACTAGGAAACCTAAGAAAAATATCCTTTACTAGCTTGTTACAAAAGTACCAACAATAACTGTCAAAGATAATTCAAAATATATTTTTTTACCCCAAATAGGCAGCATCCAAACAGAGTTTTTGACATTAGTGAAAAATGATGGGGCATTGATTTGGGCATTTTCATATTGGAAAGTAAAGCAAAAAGTAATCTATGTTCTGGTCACTTCTAGAGAAAAGAGAACTCACAGATGATTGAAGGAGACATAATTTCTGTTTGTTTCTCTGGCTTCGAAATGTTATGTGTCAAATTCATGAGAAATCATGTATTTAGTGAGGATGGATTGGTGATCCAATATCTGCATAATGACCCAGATACATGTTGCTAGGAAGATTGACCCTCTTCTGAGAGAGAGCAGAAATTCCTAGAGTTAATGGAGAAAAGAAAAGTTTGACAAAATATATCGTTAAGTTAAAAATAAAGGAACAACTGATAGGTTTGCTTCCTGATTGCATTGTGACTTTCTCCATAGATATTTATTGTCATTTCTACTTCCTTATCATCAATCAAAAAGGAAGAAGATTGTGAACTGCATTTATTCTTATGTCTGCTTTTATGCTTTCATAAAAGTCAGTTAAAAAGATGATTGCATGGCAAGTTGAAAAATTTGATATTTTTGCATTTCATTTAATTAATGAAGGTATATGCAAGTGCCCTCTGCTAGCCTCAAATATGTCTGTCTCTTGATTTTAAACAGTGGCATGAATTATAGAGTCAATTCTAAGAAAATTATATTAATTTTATTAATATGGTCTAACTGCTTATGTAAATGAGTAGTTCTCCTAACAATTGGGATTTTTAGATTAAATATGCAGAGGCTCCAAATATATTCAATTCAATTGAATCAACGCATTGATATAGTAAGATAGAACTGTCCTAGAACTCAGAAGAACTGAATGAGTTATAGGCATCAGTACCTCATTGTATGAGCTTAGGAAATCATTTGACTTCAAGTTTCTACCCTGTAGAAGTGACACAGTTGAGTAGGATTACCTCTGAAGACATTGCTTAATCTAATTTACTGTAAGGCTATGATATAAACTCTGCCCAAGTTAGTTTCTAGTACTTTTTGTGTAAAAATGCCATATAAAATTTATATTCTTTTTCTCTATGGCTTATTTATGTGAATATGTACTTACATGTGTGTGTGCATATACATATGTATATACACATATATGCAATAAGGTACTATATATATGCATATCTTCATATTAAAAATGAGTTCTTTCACTATGTCTATCTCTTTCTTATTTGTATGTGTAGGAAAGAGTGTGTGCATGTGTATGTGTGTTTATTTTCAAATGCTAAAATATCTTTAAAGTACCATCCCTGTATCTTCTCAGAAGTCTAACAAATAGATTAGCTAATATGTTTGGTTATTAGTCTCTTTCTCACCATCAACTTTAAAGAATTTCTGAATTTCTAAGTCTGTCATTTCATATGACTTTTATTTCTTTTGAAACTTGCAATAAAAGCAAAAATCGTCTCTTCAAAACTGAAGTCGTGTCAGACTCCAAAATTATTTTTCACTTCACACAGAGTCAAATATTCCAATTGAGATTCAAGAAAACCTTAAGGAATCAATCTGATTTGACTTTCAAGACAGTTGTGTCAATTAAACTAGAGGCCTCCTTAAAAAGACAAACAAAATGTACATCTCCATTTTATAAATATAGTACTGAGTTGCTTATCAAACCACCACTACATTACCTTAGCATGTGGGACTAGGTAATGCTCCCGCATTTCAGTAATAGTAAGGTAATTTTAAAATTTAAAATTATAGCCTGATTCAATATAATGTTCTTATATTGAATTATCATTTGTGAGAAGAGGAGGCAGAAAGGTCCTTCCAGAATTTCTGTGTCACCTATCATAAAGTAATTTGGTGGTTAGAATCAAGTCAACTAGTTATAGTTATAGCAACCAATAAGAAATGGAACTGTTTGGCTTAAGGCTAACTAGTAGCTTGACCAGTCAGTGATACAGAAGGAAAGGAGGATGAATGACTTGTTTAATCTACATGTTCAAATATATTTAGAAATTAGTCTTTGGATCATGATGACATGATGACATTGTTTTATATACAGTCAAAGACCTATAAAGATTATGATAATTTGAGGTTTTAAGAACGAGTGAATTGCATGTATTGTGAATCTTTTTGAAAATGTAAGTAAAGTTAGAATTGTGGATATTAGTCAACATAAAAACACTTAAGTGTCACAGTGAATGGAAAGTTGAACCTTTGATCAGGAAGAGTAGCGTTCAAATCTATCATTAGGCTTTTACTAGCTATGAGACCCTGGACAAGTCCCCTAGTCTCTATCTTTCTCAGTTTTCTCATCTGTATAATATAGATAATAATAACACCTGTTTCCTAGAGTTGTTTTGAGGATAAAATGATAATATTTGTAAAACATTTTGCAAACCTGAAAGTACTATATGAATGTTATGTATTACTATAATAGTTTTTAATATTAAATTTTATATACTTCATAATTTCTAGGTCCTATGTGGAACAAAATATATATCTCTGTCTTTATGTCTGTATCTATCCATCTAGATCCCTAAGCAGATTACCTCTGTGCTACCCCACCCCCCAAGCTTAACATCTATGACTGAATACCTTATGGTGTTTATAGCGTTATCTTATTCTTCATTATACCTCCAGTCTGCATCTGGTTACAGTACCCTCTCTGAATTCTCTGTCAATGATGAAATTCAATGACTATCAGAAAACTTGCTGAAAAAAATTTAAATCTGCTTTGAGAGGTTATTTTACATAATACTGTATTGTGTCATTTTTCTAGTTGTCTCCTGAATTCTTTTTTTTTTCTGATTCACTGATGAAAGATGCCATTCACCAATATTCCGTTATTTCATGGTTTTATAATCTCTGAGTGTCTTCAGGGTATAGCAACTAAAAAATTAAGAAGCAGTAAGACAGAAGACAGAACAGTATAAGAGGAATTAAGAAACTTGAGTTCTGGAAACTAAACTTGTGTGACCCCTGGCCTTGTTACCTAACCTTTCTATACTTTCATTCCCTCATATATAAAATGTGTTAATTCCTTTACCATCTGCTCACAAATGTTATGAGCTTTTAATTGCTATATAAAGGTGAATTATTATTAAAGAGTTTGTACCTCCTGGTACTGGTTAAGCTCATGTATCTAAAGGTTTCATTCCACTTCCACTTCAACCCTTTATACACTAAGACTCAAGGATACTCTAAAGATTTCATTGGACCTGAGGGAAGAGAAGTTGAGGGAAAGCAATCTGTCATAATAATCACAGATTACAGGAGGAATCTTAAAGGATTTTGTAAATAAAATTCAAAGTGATGTATGAATGCTCACTGTCATTATTAAACTATGTCTTCTTTGTCTGAGGGAAGGTGCTATGTCATGGTTGATTTGGTGTTCTATAGGATATGTGTTGACATCTCTAGCTTAAAATGATCAATTTATGATATTGAAAAGTCAGTGTATTGTGGTGCTCATCCTTGGTTATCTATCTATTCTACCTTTATCACTCTTAACTTTGCAGCCATTCTCATTACTAAATGTAACAAATCACTTTTGTTAGCAGTAACAATTTAATAACTTCAGGTTACCTATTTTCCAAATATTAACAGCCAACTTAGTGCTAATTAACATTACAAAGCCCCAGTTTCAATATTACTTGCTGCTTACCTAATTCCAGAGAACACTGTGAGAAGTAATGAGATATATGTTAAAAAATAAATCAAACCAGAGAAAATAATCAAGTACGGTTACAATGTAAATGTGGAAGGCAATGCAACATTTCAACTATTTATTAAAAGAAGAAAACAAGATTAAACTACAGTATAAGCCCACATTTTAGAAATTATTTGCATTGTTATTAATTTGTCCTTTGATTCAAGTGTTCAATGAAGTATTCAATTCATTCATACAATCTTAGACTTGGAAAAGTCTTCAGAGTCATTAAGCCCAATCTGTATCCTAATAAGAAGCTCTTGCACCATATAATTCCATTAAGAAATAATGTAGCTTTTTCTTTTTAAAAATATTGATTTTTAATTTTCAACTTTCACTTCCTTATAATTTTGAGTCCCAAATTTTCTCTCCCATCTCTTCCCTCGAACTACTGTAAGATGGTGTGAAATTTGATATAGGCTCTACATATACATTCATATTGAACCTCACTGATCGCTTCACTCAGCATCAGCTAATATAGCTTTTTCTTGAGGATATTCAGCTAGGAAGAACCCACTATCTCATTGAATAGTACTTCTTGCTTTTATGTACATAGTTCTTCAGTAATTGTCTTAGTGTTTGTTTTCATTTCTGACATCAAACCTTCTTAAATTGGCTTCTCCACAGTTTCTCTTGATAAGTTCTAGGTTTGCATTTTTATACCAAGCTAAACAATTCTAATTCATTTTACTCACAACATCCCTCCCAATGCAACAATAATGTTTCCTTTAAGTATTATTTTCTACCAGATTAAAAAAAATCATTCATGTATCAATCAATCATCAAGAATTTTTTAATCTCTTCATATGCTAGGTACTGTGCTAAACTACAAAGACACAAAGAAAGGTGGAAACAACTCCTGTCCAAGAGTTAACATTCTAGGAGGTGCAACACTATGTGAAAAACTAGGTACTTACAAAATATATGCAGAATAGTTGCTTGGTAATCTCAGAGAAGAAGGCACTAGCAGCTGAAGAGAAAGGGCAGAGTCTCCTGCAGAAAAGGGGATAAACCAGAGAAAGTAAGAGGACGAAATGAAGAAGGAAAATATTCCAAGACTTGGAGACAGCCCATGCAAAGGCATAGAAGTGGGAGATAGAGCATACTTTGTGAGGAGTGGTCTAGCAAGTTTAACTGGATTATGAAGTGCAAGGGGCTGCCAGATGGAGTGGCGGATAGAGTACTGGATTTAGAGTCAAGAAGGACTGAGTTCAAATTCAGCTTCGGATATTTCCTCCTTGTGTGACCTGGAGTAAGTCAGTTAACCCTGACTGGAGAGGGAAATGGCAAACCCCTCCAGTATCTTTGCCTAGAAATCTGCATAAAGACAGGTCTGTGAGACCTGACAGCTAGAAATGAATGAAAAAAACAACTGAACAATAACAATAAAGTTCATGGTGGGGAGTGGGAATAAAATATATTATGTAGAATCTCTGGTAGCTCCAGTCTTTACAATTAACATAAATGAATAAAATTTATGGTCATAATCTCTATGATCAAAATTAGACACTAAAAAATAAATGGTATTATAAAGGCATAGATTGTTTGACTATAGATTTATTAACTTTTGAATTAACTCGCTTGAAGACAATGCGTTTTCATTGGTTTTTAGACTTAAACTTCATGGAAAAATTATATTTTGTTAAGCAACTTATTCTGTATGTTACAATGACAGCAATAACTAACACTGATTATTTTTTAAAGGTAACAATAAGCAGAAGTATTAAATAGTATTGTACATTAGTGGTCTTACTTGAGCACCTACTACTATGATTTTACAAAAGGTCCATAGTCCATCTGAGTCCCAGAAATGATCTAGTGAAAAAGAAGAATGTTGACAAGGGAATAAAGATACAGAAACAATGAGGAAATTCTCCCATCTTCAGAGCTGGAGGGTTTAGTAGACAGGAAGTTCTAAAAGAGTAACAATATAAAATTGCATGGAAGAACGTACATACAATTTTAATCTACATTGAAAGAAAAATCTCAAAAGTATCTAGAGGAAATCAACTAAGAGGGTGAAAGTTTTTAAATATGCACATCTGACCATGACATTTCCTTCGCCCTCCCCTCACTCAAGCTCCAATGTTCCCTATTACCTCTAGGATCAAACAAAATTCAGTGTTTGGCATCTTCACTATCAGACCTCTTCTTTTAAAAAAGATATCATGGCCTATTAAGAAGATATGTAGATACTGCATAGAAAACATTGCACCTACAAGAAAACCTTGAGGGCAGAAGAGGAAGGGTTTTTAACAGGAAGGGTTATGGAAAGAATTTATTTAGTGAATACTGGTTAATTAGAGAAAATTCAGAGCAGACAAAGAACACATTAGAAATAGAAAGTATAGTCTAATTGGGTTGGAATATAGAACACATAAAGAAGAGTGAGTAATATTAACCAAGCCTTAAAAGGTAAATTGTAGCCAATTTCTGTAGACTTAAATGACAGAGAAATGAGTTTATATTTTTTTTTCGTATAAACAGTAAGAAGTCAATTATTAAAGATTTTTTTGAGCTGTTTTCAGTTGTAATGGGAAGACTATTTTAGTACAGGTCCTAAATTTAAAAAATATAACTTCAAAGTTGGTCAAAATTTTAAATTCTGTTCAATTCAATATGGCTTGAAATAAGTTAGTTGCTGAAGGGAGGTTACAGTGTTTTTCCTTCACAAGTAAGTTTATAATATGATTGACATATTTTAAATATTTTTTCTGTATTAGGAATCTCTAAATTGCTGTTGACCTGAATTTGGATTTCACAGAGGTATCACTGTATATCTCATACATGATAATTATTTGTCAACCCATTCCCAAAGAAAGTGGCCCTATATTAATTATTAAAAGAATATTTATATTTAATATTTTAAAGAAATTGTGGGGGTTTTTTAAACTGCTCTCAAGTGAAGCCAAATTGCATGGTATTTAAAGTTTTCTAGAAGCTGAAGGACTTAGGATTTTTTTTCCAGTTGAATGGTTAAAAATATTTAATACATTTCTGAGAACCACAGATGACAGAAAGTTGTAAGGAAGAGTAAGAAATAATAGAGGATAGTGAAGTCCCACAGTTTTATCTCCTACTTGACTGGGTATGTTGCCCTCTAATTAGGGGTTAAAAAATCCTTAAAATCAAGTAATAGTCTATGAATATGAATTGATATAGTGTTATAATAATAATTCAGAATGATATAACAAGAAGACTTATGAAATGCCTTCCCTTTGAAAATTCTTTGAAGTAAATAATTCAAAGATTATCACCATTTTACAGAAGAGAAAATGGAGGTAGGGACAAGTCAAGTGATTTGCCTACAGTCACATAAGTGACTGGGTCAGGACTCAGATATATTTCTTCTGATGGTGAGACCAAGGCTCTTTTCACTACTCCTCACAGGTTTTTATTTTAAGCTAGGATAGAAATGATGCATTTAAAAAAAAGATCTTGATTTGTATTAAATGTGAACATTTCCATTTTCAGAAATCAGATGAGAAGAGATGCTAACCAACTTAGAGAATTCTACAAATTTCAATTCCAAAGATATTTATTTAGCTCCTGCCATGTTTAAAGAATTATGCTCAGGTTGAGGGAGACAGAAATGTGTGCTGTCTAAAGAAATTTATGTAACAGAGTGCACCCAAATGACTAAAATAAGACTAGAATAAGATAATTATGTCAGAATTATAGGAACAAAGTGCTAGAAAAGATATGAAGAGGAAAAAAATACTATTAAGGAAGCAGTAAGACTTCTAAGTAGGATAGCATTTCATCTATCTTGAATTATGTTGAAGAATTCAAAAGGTAGAGTTGTGTGGGAAGTCATTTCAGGAAGAGAGAGTAGTATTAACACAACACAGAATGTGGACATGGACTGGTAAACAGTCCAAGTTGCTGAGACCATAGACTGCAGAAGAAAATTAGCCTATAAGGCTAAAACGTACGTGTGTGACTTTTATTAGTAATGAATTTTGTTTTGACCCTTAATATACAAATCCTATTTCACTCAGAGGTATAACTTTTCCTTCTCCCAAGACTAATCCCTTCTGAAACTGATACAAAGACAATTAGGGCACAGTATCAGCTCTCTCTTTATTTTTTCTTCGAATTATGTTTTTTTAAAATTTATTTATTGTAAGTTTTCAACATTCATTTCCACAAAATTTTGACTTCCAAATTTTCTCCACATCTTTCCCCTCTCCCCACTCCAAAATGCTGAGCATTCTGTTTACCCCTACCATCCCTCCCTTCTAACATCCCTCCCTTCCCCTATCCTCATGTTCTCTTTTGTCCTATAGGACAAGATAAACTTCTATGCCCCATTACCTGTATTTCTCATTTCCCAGTTGTATGTAAGAACAATACTCAATATTTCTTCCTAAAACTTTGAGTTCCAACTTCTCAACCTTCCTCACTCCCCACCCATCCCCACTGAGAAGGCAAGCAATTCAATATAGGCTACATATGTGTAGTTTTGCAAATGACTTCCATAACAGTCATGTTGAGTAAGACTATATTTCCCTCCATCCTACCCTGCCCCCCAATTTATTCTATTCTCTCTTTTGACCTTGTCCTCCATAAAAGTGTTTACTTCTAATTGCTCACTCCTCCCATTTACCTTCCCTTCCATCATCTCCCCACCCTGCTTATCTCCTTCTCCTCTACTTTCCTGTATTGTAAGATAGGTTTTCATAACAAATTGATTGTTCATTTTATTCCTTCCTTGAGCCAAATGTAATGAGAATAAGCTTCACTTTTTCCCCTCTCACCTCTTCCCCTTTTTCTCTCCATTGAAAAGGCTTTTTATTGCCTCTATTATGAGAGATAATTTGCCCCATTACATTTCTCCCCCAAATATATTCCTCTCTCACCCCTTGATTTTATTGTTTAGATATGATCCCTTCCTATTCAACTCACCCTGTGTTCTCTATCTCTCTGTCTCTCCCTCTCTGTCTCTCTCTGTCTCTCGCTCTGTGTCTGTCTGTCTCTCTCTATATATATATGTGCGTGTGTATGTGTATGTGTGTGTGTGTGTGTGTGTGTGTGTGTGTGTGTGTACTCCCTCCAACTACCCATATTCTGAGATAAGTTTCAAGAGTTACAAATATTGTCTTTCCATGTAGGAATGTAAACAGTTCAATTTTAGTAAGTCCCTTATGATTTCTCTTTCCTGTTTACTTTTCATGCTTCATTTGATTCTTGTGTTTGAAAGTCAAATTTTCTTTTGAGCTCTTGTCTTTTCATCAAGAATGCTTGAAAGCCCTCTATTTCATTAAAAGACCATTTTTCCCCTGAAATATTATACTCAGTTTTGCTGGGTAGGTTTTTCTTGGTTTTAATCGTAGCTCTTTTGACTTCTGGAATATCATATTTCGTGCCATTTGATCCTTTAATGTAGAAAATGCTAGATTTTATGCTATCCTGATTGTATTTCCACAGCATTTGAATTCTTTCTTTCTAGCTGCTTGCAACATTTTCTCCTTGAACTGGTTACTCTGGAATTTAGCCACAATGTTCCTAGGAGTTGCTTTTTTTGGATCTCTTTCAGGAGGTGATCAGTGGATTCTTCCAATATTTATTTTATCCTCTGGTTCTAGAATATCAGGGAAGTTTTCCTTGATAATTTCATGAAAGATGATGTTTAGGCTCTTTTTTGATTATGACTTTCAGATAATCCTATAATTTTTAAATTTTCTCTCCTAGATCTGTATTCCAGGTCAGTTGTTTTTCAATGAGATATTTCACATTATCTTCCATTTTTCCTTTCTTTTGGTTTTGTTTTGTGATTTCTTGCTTTCTCATAAAGTCATTAGTTTCCATCCATTCCATTCTAATTTTGAAAGAACTATTTTCTTCAGTGAACTTTTGAACCTCCTTTTTTCATTTGTCTAATTCTGCTTTTTACAGCATTCTTCTCCTCATTGGCTGTTTGAACCTCTTTTGCCAATTGAGTTATCCTGTTTTTAAAGGTGTTAATTTCTTCAGCATTTTTCTGGGTGTCCTTTAGCAAGCTATTGACTGGCTTTTCATGATTTTCTTGCATGTCTCTCATTTCTCTTCCCAATTTTTCCTCCACCTCTCTTACTTGATTTTCAAAATCCTTTTTGAGCTGTTGCATGGCCTGAAATCATTGCATATTCATTTTGGAGGTCTCTGTTGGTAAACATTGTTCTTCCTCAACCTGAAAGAATGGAAAATATCTGCCAAGAAATTAACCTTCTATAGTTTTATTTTTTCCCTTTTTTGGGCATTTTCCCAACCAGGTACCTGACTTTTGGGTTCTTTGTCAAGAGTAGGATATACTCTGCAACTCTGTAAGATCTCAGTTCCTTCAAGGTGGTGCAATCAAGCCTGCATACCTGTCTGGGAGCAACCAGAAAACTTTTTTGCCCAGAAACTGTGAGTAGGAGAATTTCCTCTCCACAACCACCTGGCCTGCAGTTCTGCCACACCCACACTTCAGGGCTGAGGTTCAGATTAGCCGCTCAATTCCCCGAGGGGCTTTAGGATGAGGCCTCCTACAATGGATGCTTTATCCTGCCTGCCCTGAAAGCCACCTCCCAGGGGGGCCTCTGCTGCTGCCACCTGGGGCCAGAGCTGTGGGGCAACCCTCCTGCCTTCTTGGTCAGCTAAAAAAGCCCTGTCACTGACCTCTGATGCCTGTGGTTTGAGGGATCTGCACTGTGGCAGGGGATTGGCCCCCAAGGCCTGCTCTGGCCCTATTCCTCCTGGTGTTGCCTGGGCTGGGCTCTACTCCACTCCATGACCACATGTGATAGACCTTTCCTATTGACCTTACAGGTTACCCTGAGCTGTTAGTTTTAGATAAAGCATTGCCTCCTCAATGATTGACATATACTTAATTATGCCCTACATAGCCCTGTAGACCAACATCCAAACCCCATTCCCAATCTGGACCATACAATTCCTTTTTCCATCCCCCTCAACAATCCTAACCCAAAGTCACAAACTAATATGATCTTACCCTTTCACTATGGCCTCTAGAATATTTCTTCTACATGCAACCTCTGCCTTAATATTAAATCTTTTCCTATCCTTCTCTTTCCATCTCCTAGTAATCACTAAAACGTGGACACCCTCTGATGACTAAGCCTCTCTGATCAGGCTTTCCTGTACTGGCCACACTTTTACTCATTCATCTTAGCTCACTGATCTAGGCAAGGGAGGTTGAATACTATTGTATTCAATACTCCTTATTGTTACTTCCAAATTCTCTCACTATTTGTATCACTCTTAAACCTCTCTTCCTTGGGGTTTCATAAAATGCACATCTTCCAGCAATCAAAATCCTAACAACTTTTGACTACAGACTTCCAGGTCACTCCTCCTCATTCTTCAATAAGTTTAGTACCTCAATCACACTTTGTCTCTCCTATTCAACTCCTGCCCTCATAATTGAGGTCTTCAGCTACCCATTAATTCTCTCAGACAAATTAGCCAGTCAATTCCTTAATCTACTCACTTCTCATGACCTACTTATCTACTCAACCTCAACCACCAACAAAAAAAATCATATTTTTGATCTTGCCAGCCCCCAGAACTGCAATATCTCTAAGGTTAAGAATTCTGAAATACTCTTCTTTGACCATAATCTAGTGGCTTTCTACCTCAGCCTTCTAGTAGTAAACCTTACTCTTTGTCCACACAGTAACCACCAATGTCTCAATTCCTCATTTAATTCCCAGGCCATCCCCTCTGAACTATTCACTTTCTCCTCTTTCCCCTTCTTGACTTCTTGGTGAGGCAGTTCAATCCTTCACTGTCCTCTTGATTCCCTTTACACCCATATCATATCACCAATTATATCCTGCCAAGCCAATTCTGGATGACTTCTATAATCTGCTGCCCTTCCCTGTTTTCCTATGTCTCCTCCATGCTCAAAAACCCTTCCCTTTGTGCTTTATTAACAACCATTCTGTCTCTTTTCTGCTGTTTGTGGCTAATTTCCCCACAAAAGCCCACTTACATTAGGGACTTCCACTTCTCCTTCTCCCACTCTCTTCTTAATCCCTTATAATGTGACTTCCACCTTCATCATTCCATTGAAACAATTCTTTCCAAAATCACCAATGAACTCACAACTGTCAAATTCAATGAGTTTTTCCCCTTTAATCCCCATTCTCTTAGGCCTTTCTTCAGCCTTTAATGCTGCTTGTCACTCTCTTCTTCATATTCTTTTCTCTCTAGGTGTTTGGGTCCCTACTACCTCCTGGTTCTTCTATCTATCAGATTGTTATTGTTGTTCAGTTTCTTTTGCTGCATCCTCATCAAGTCCTGTATAGATGGCCCACAAAGCTCTCTCTGGGGTCCTCTTCTCTTCTCCCACTATGCTACTCCATTTGATGAATTCTACTGCTCTCATTAATCAAATTATCATTCCGATGCTAATGATTCTCAAATCAATTCTTCCCTAACCTCTATGATGACCTCCAGCATCACATCTTTAACTGTTTTTCAGACATCTTGAACTGGATGTCTAGTAGTTATCTTAAACTCAACATGTCCAAAACTGCATCCATTACCCTTCGCTCTTTACCATTCCCCTCTTCCAAACTTCTTTGTTTTGGTCAATGGCACTAATATCCTCCTAGACCCTAAAGCACATATCCTAAGCATCATACTTTACCTTGAACTATCTCTTACCCTCCATATACAATCTATTGCCAAGGCCTGTCAATTTTATCTTTACATCTCTCCAATGTCAACCCTTTTCTCCTCTGATAATGCTACCACCCTGGAGTAGAATCTTTTCATTGCACACTGGGACCAGTGGAATAACTTTCTGATGGGTCTTCTGCCAGCAAATCTTTCCCCATTTCAGTCCATCCTCCACTGAACCATCAAACTGATTTCTTAAAATCTAGGTTTGACCATGTCATCACTCAACAAACTCTAGTGACTCTCTCTATTATGTAAGATTAATACAAAATCCTCCATTTGGCTTTCAAATCTTTCATAACTTGGCCCCCATACTCCTTTCCAGTCTTTCCACTCCCTACTCCCTACCATGTACTTATTCATCAAGTGTCACTGGACTCTTTATAGTTTCACAAACAAGATACTTCATTGTTCATTTCCATTAACTTTCTCTGACCCTTTCCCCCATGACTAGAATCCTCTTCCTCCCCTTCTGTCCCTCCTGGCTTTTCTGGTTTCCTTTTAGTCAAAGTTAAAATATCACCTTCTATACGAAAAATTTCCCAGACACTTTTAATTCTAGACCATTCCTTATATTATTTTCTATTTAAATTGTCAAGATAGAGCTTGTTTGTACATACATGTCTGCCTGTTCTTTACGCCATTAGATTGTAAGCTCCTTGAGGTCAGTAGCTGTCTTTTGACTCTTTTTGTATCCTCAGAACAAAGCACAGTGCCGGGCATGTCACATTGTAGGTACTTTCTAAATGTTTGACTGACTGACATTATTAGATGTCATATGTGTGTGTGTGAGTGTGTGGGTATATTTATATATATTGAATGAATTAATGAAATGAATTTAATAATTTGTTCATATGCTTATATTTTTTAAGCTTCTTTTAGAAGCATGGCCTCTAAAATCATGAAACTGTTCTTTTGTCTGTATCTCCTCAAGCAGCAATACAAAGGAAAGAGCAGTAAATCTTCTCCGATTATTAAAACTATTTTACTGGAGTCAGTTGTGTTAAACGAAAGGGAATAAGGTTAACACTGCCCTTGATAAGGGTGAAAGAAGTCCTAGTGGTCTTTATAATGCATATTTACAGCTAAGATATTGCCAACTACTCCATGGCACCCAATCATGGTTTTGGTGTATATGAGGTATTCAAGGAGTGCTAGCACCTGTAGTGTGAGGACTTGCCAGGCCATTTTGAAGATTGCTCATCCACCTTTGGTGTCTACCTTACACTTAACTCTTATGTCTGGCTCCAAGAAGTTATAAGATTCACAGCAACCACACCCTGGTAAGTTTTCTCCAAAGATAGGCCAAACCAGGTTGGGGCTAACCAACAGATCTCAAATGCATTCTTGAGTTGAGGAGAGAGGCACATCTACATCAAGCACTTGAAGCCTCCCCTACTGAACCCCAGCCATGGAATTCAGCAGATGAGAGCAATTTATTCCAAAGGCCATGAAGGCAGCTGAAGCAGGCCCTATGGAGTTCTTACAGATTGGTCAGACATTGAAGAAAAACCAAGGTCAAGGTCATTTACCCCATCCTAGACCATTGCTAGTCATCTTGATTTTTGCCACTAGAAGAGACAGTGAGGCTGATAACTTTTGATAACTGATAACTTTGTGTAACTCTGCCTCACTTAAGTCCAATTCACACATGAATCAAGACATCACTTCATTATGTCATTGGTCCTCTTCAAAAATGAAGGACAAACCACAACTGAATTCAACTGATATTTCTATGCCTAATAATACAACGCAGAGGAAATTTTATAAGAAAGATTATCCAATAGTCCCCTCCCCCCGAGAAATTATGAGAGTTAAAGAGGAACTGACATGTATGCCAAAATACTTTGTAGTGACATTAGTTTTCATTCTTTTGGAATTATCATACATGTATGAATTATCATACATGTATGCTTAAAGTATTTAATAGCAACAACAAATAATATTTACATAGCACTTAGGTTTGCAACTTATCCAGGTTCACACAGCTATAACTCCTCTTATTCAATGCTTAGTACTCATTGCACTATGTTAAATACTACCTTTCAACTATTTACTTAGCTTCAATGGACTCCAGTTTTCTCAACTATACAATAAGTTATTACTTAATAATCTCAAAGATTCTATGCATCTCTAGAGTTATATTCTATTTTAAACATAGAATAATATTCATTTTCATTTCATTTAATAATGTCAGAATTATAATATGTTGTTTCCGTTTGGTCCTAATAAGGGATTTCATTGTTGTCATGAAACTCTTAGTGAGAAACTCCTTTTACCAATGTACATCAAAAGTTATTGTTCAAGTCTCAGAAAATTTCCTAGGTTGCTGAGAGTTTAGTTGACTTGTCCAGGTCACATAAGTGATATTTGTTCAAGATGGGACTTGAATCCAATTCTTCCTTATTGCATTATTACATATTTATAACCAGACAAGCTAGTGTAGTTTCAGACTAAAAACTTACAATGCCCTGGGTCATATGACAAGATAGAAGGAACATTGTCTTTTTTTTTTTTTTTGCCTTTCTGCCTTCTTTTAAAAATGATTTTTCAACCCCTGCATTTTCCCCTCCAAACTTTTAGTATCTTCATGCTACCTTCAAATTACTCTCTTTTTTCTAGTTTTTCCCACCAATATCTGTCTTTTCTTTCATTATTAACTAGTGAGAGTTCTTATGCCCTAAATTTCAGTTATATATTGATGGAGTTATATAATTAAAGTAATTCACAATATCTTAATGTGGCTCCATGTTAAATATATGACTCTCTTACAAAAAACATTTATTATTGGATTATATGACTCTATAACTGGTATAGATATATTATTTAATTGGTATGATTTTTTCTACTTAATAGCGTATTTTTTTCCAATTACAGGTAAAGATAGTTTTCAACATTCACCTTATAAGATTTTGAGCTCCAAATGTTTCTCCCTCTGCTCTCCTCTCATTAAGACAGCAAGTAATCTGATATACATGGTACATGTACAATCATGCTAAACATATTTCCACATTAGCCATATGGTGAAAAAAGAATCAGAATAAAATGGAAAAATAAATATGATAATTTTAAAACATTTACGTGCTCTTTAACTATTCTGAATCAACAATTTAATACAATTTATTTTAGTGAATGTAATATAAAAGTTTCAATTCCAGTTTTTGTAAAGTATGTAATTCCAGACAAATTATTTAATTTTTTGCAGCTTTAGTTTCCTCATCTGTAAAATGGAGATAATAATATTTGTATTCACTTCACTGAGTTTTACAAATGCTTACATTTTATTTTATTTTATTTTATTTCATTCTTGGAGGGAGCGGTGGTCACTGCAAACTGAGATTGCAAAATCAGGCAAGACCAAAACACTGTCCTCATGGTCCTTCTAGGCTCCTTTCTAGTCCTTATTTGCTTTATTTAGCCTCTCTGTGAAAAATTAAATCTGCACTGGTAACTGAAGATGATCTTCCAGTTCCTTATCACTACAAGCAGACATGTACTTTATGGGATTCAATCAAATAAAACAATCAATGTTTGTCATAGATATAAGGGTTGGCATAACAGAAATATTTGAGACTGTGAATTGCTCATTCACAAATATAGAATATCTCCTATCCTCCAACAGCGTATTTAAATCTATAGCTAAATTCTGGTTACAGAGTTTAGTTACATAATAATACAATTCTATTATATTGTTTGTGTTTAACCCTGTTGAGAGACTTCATTGCTGTAGTGAAACTCCTAGTAAGAATCTCTTTCTACCAATGTACATCAGTAATTATTGCTCAAGTCTTAGAAAATTGCCTGGGTCACTGAGAGTTTAGGTGACTTGTCTAGCTCACATAAATGGTGTTTTTTAGAGCAGGGAATTAAATGAAGATCTTTCTTATTCTAGTACTAGATCTCTAAAAGTTTTCCATAAAAATCCATTACATTTTCTAGAGAGAGAGCAAAAAGCTAACCACATAGGCTACAGGGCAGCCCAGAGGGCTAGAATTCCATATCTAGAATTATGGTAACAGCAAGATGGTTCTGAAGATGGAAAGATCAGCTTTGCATGCCCAAAAGAACTTTTCCAGCTCAGGGAAAAGCTGAACATTTTAATCACTTTGAAGGCTAGGAAATATTTTCCTTGCAAAATATATTCAAATATATCCTTTTTACAAATGAGAAACCTGAGGACCAGAGAGGTTAAATTGCTTGCCTGGGGTCACAATGCTGACAGATACCAGAGTCTAAAATTGTTCCTAGACCTACCCTAATTCTTTAATTCTTTCTAATACACCACATAGAGCCAAGGTCCAATTATTCTAGGGACAAGGAAATCATGGGAGAAAGAAATGAGAAAGCTAACTACTCTTAGTCAAACTCTAAAATAAGCAGTAACAGGGCAAGCGCTTGTATGTCCATACGCTCAGCAATTAATAACCACTATTTTCTTTGTTACTCACACATAAATTGAACATCAGGGAAAAGATGGCAAGGACCAAGTTATCTCCTAGTGAAAACAGATCTAGAATACAGAGAAATGCTACATTATCAATGTGCCCTTTTGACAAAATGATCCAGAGCATGTGTGAGTGCATGCATGCATGCATGAGTGTGTGTATGTGTGTGCGTGTTTGTGTGTTACTGTATAGACCATCCCCTCACTCCCTTATTTGGGCAGAAACAATGTGAATGAAGTATAGACCTACCTATTGCATTAAGTTATTTTCAGTTACAAAGTCATGAACTGACTTTTTTTCTAAGTCCAGTGTTTTTGGGGAGTTAATTTTTTCCCATTCTTCTGCTGAAGTTATGAACTGGTAATGTGTCTATCAATTTATAAGCAGGAGCTTTGTTTAGCATAATTTTCAGGGTGATAATTGTGTTATTTTCCCTGGGTGTCCTTGTCTATTTATAGAAAAACATGAAAATCACATGCTATGTCACATGATGTGGAATTGGTGCTATTGGTTGGCAATGTTTTCCCTGGAGGTCTAGCCATTCTCTTATTTGCCATCTGCTATTCACAGTGAGAAGATCAATAGAACTGAATGAAACAATTTTGCTTTCCAAAAACCATCCAAAATGCATTATATTTTTATAAGTTTTCACAGATGGAATGATTATCTTTATGTAGCCAAGAAGAGGTTATAGAGAAGAAATTTTCTCATTAGATTCAGTTTCAATCTGTACATGTCCACAGATTATAATATTTCTCATCCCTTAAATCATAATTAGTCTCTTTTGAAAACAATTGTTTCAAGTCACACTGGATCATTTTCTACCTATATATGTCCATGCAATACATGTATTACTTCAACCATGACAGTGTTTATTTGTCATAGTCACTTAGCTATGACTGAAAAAAAAGTAATGATTTTCTAGGCAATTGAAAAATGTGTTGTACATGTACATTGGGGACGATGTATCCTAAGCTGCTGATGCAAAGATCTTTCATGAGGTTTTACATTCTACACAACAGCAGAGATTAATTTCAGATTTGGGAAAACAAATTAGTCTTAGTTATCCTATCAAGACCCTTCAGCACTCTCTTGTATTTTTCTTCCTACAAGTCAAATAATAAAATACGATAATGTGATGCCAAGGTTGAAAAGATTTTTTTTTAATAATGAAAGCTTCAAAACTTTTCTGTACAAAAGCAGAATCATGTTATAAATGATCAAGAGTTGTAGTTTATTAAAACACACCTTAAAAAGTTATTCTATATTTGTAAAAATATGTATTTCTTATTGCTACATATAACAACCTTTCTTAATAGGTAGAAGTTAAAAATACACATTATTTTACTTTTTTCCTTATTCTTTTCCCCACAAACTTCTGAAATGGATTATTGCAGATTTGTATGTGTATGTAGTGTATATAAAGTTTATGCATTAAATTATGTGACTATATATGTAGCTCTATGTAAGTATAGATGTATGCACATACATGTGTATAACATAACACATACATACACATATGTATTAATTATTTCAGGATTTTATAGCTGACTATAACTATACATCACTGTTTCTATAGGTGTTAACGACAGTTCCCTGCAGCAATTTCTCTAGTTATTAGCTATAAGCATGACATATACATATATACACATATGTGTACATGTGTGCATATCTGTGTGCATATATACTTGTGGGGTGATATATTCAACAGGTTTCAGTATGTTGTATAGAAAACCTAGCTTTACCTGCCAGTTTTCATGTATTCAAGATTCAGTAAAAGCGTTAATAAAATGAAAGGGAGCTGATGCTACAATAATGCTGTAACAACCACTATGATGATTTTAATAAAAATAATAGAAACATCTAGCATCTCAAAGCATTGTAAGTTTTGTAAAACAGTTGGCACATATTTTCTCATTTAATCCTCACAATAGCCTTGGCAGACAGGTGCTAGCATTACAGACAGCTAGGTGGCATAGTGCATAGAGTGCTAGATCTGGAGTAAAGCAAGCCTGAGTTCAAATTTGGCCTCAGACACTAAATAACTGTGTGCCTCTGGACTTCGCTTTTGATTGCTTCAGTTCTCTGATCTCTAAGATGAGGATAATAATAACACCTGCCTTCTAGCATTATTGTGGGAATCAAATGAAGTTATAATAATAAATTGACTGACACATAGTAAGCACTTATTATTAACTATCCTTATTTGTCATATGAGGAAAGGTTTTGTATGAGTATCAGTTGTCACTATATTACCTGAAGAAATCTCAGGCCTGGTGGCTATGTGGAACAGCATCTGGAGGAGGTGCTGAGGAAGAGAATGAAGTCAATGAAAGACAGGACCTCTCCACAACATACAGACTCCTGAAAGATCTCACCAATGAGATGAGGCAGGTCTTACTGCAGGATATTCCAGTCAAACAATGTATCTAAGCCCTCCATCACAGAATTCTGCTCCATTGATTTTTTTTGATAGATCAATGTTTATTTGTGGCCTTATTAAAATCAAACAATTGAAAGTACTCAGTATTTAATTCAGATCAATGTGTTCCAATATACTTTCAAAAATACTTAAATCTTTCACACGAACCAATTTGAAGTATATTAGAATATATCTCAAGAACTCTCTTGAATTTAAATGAAACAAATTTGTAGGGAACTTGTGACTCCAGTACTTTAACCAACAATGACTAGCTCATCATTGGTTGATTCATATACTGTAACCTCAAGGTTGAGTGGTGCAGGTCCTTTTCTGATTTTGCCAGATGCATCTACAGTGTGACTCATCACAATGACAGTAACAAACATCAAAATCTCCTGCCTTTGCAATGGGTACACAACCAAAATGGGTACAGACACCCACCAGTATGACCCATTCAGGTTTCTTTATACAGTCTAAATCATGGGCATGGAAGAAAGTAATAGATGACAAGCTAAAACATGAGGTACATAGAATTTATAGCTTCTCTGCTATCTATTTGATAAGGGAAAAATAAAGATTTCACTAAACTTTTATATTTCAAAAAAGGGAAAGAAATTTTCTTCCTTGGAGGCTCAGAGTTAATTTAGATTAGATTGGATTGAACACTGAACAGAGATAATTTCGCATAATGAACAGTATACACGTAAACATTAAGTAAAGATATATTGTACTTTCACATTGCCATATTTCTTGTACTATTCTTACTGAAAAGGAAAACCTTTCTCTGTAAATATTTATGGCAAGTTCAATTGAATACTTTAATCATGGCTAGGGCTACTATAAATAGGCAATAAAACCTGTAGGAGTTTAGTCCAGCTATGTATGCTCCTTAACGTCACACTTTAATAAGAGGCAGCTGAGAGATTCCACTTTTACCTTCTGTCTGGTAAATGCTATACCATCAACTACTAAGGTCATCAGAGTGGTATATTTATTGCATGATGTCCTTATTAAAAGTTAGAAGACCTAATTTGCAAAATCTTAGCTACATCACTGTCTTGATGACTCTGGGTAAGCCATTTAATCTCTCAGCTTCAATTTCCTGATCTAGGAAAGCATATTATATTTCTTGTCTTAAAAGATTGTTCTTGATAAACCTTAAAACACTATATGTGTTTGATTATCCTTGTTCTTACCTTGAGTATGACCAAGATAGTTGTGCGGAGGCTGCAATTTGAATAAAAAAAAGTCTTGCTTATGTCGCCTCAGAGAAATGAGTCAAAGCATAATACAGCAAAAAGAGATACTGGAAAATAGTTCTTAGAATACTCAAAATTCCTAGACTTTACCATGGTGCCCTCTGGCCCATTTCTTCTGAGGCATATATTTTTGCTTTAACCTCTGTATGTAGCATAATTTTATTCCTTTGCTTTTTGTTTTAATGTGAGCTCATTTTCATAGGTATTTCAAAATTTAATTAATGATTAATAAATTTGAAGTTTGAGAAATAGTGTTAAAGTACTCTAGCAATGTGTGATTGAGGTATCATGAAGAGTTCTTGTTTAAAATAAAGGTAAAGGATGGGCTTCTCAAAAACAATTAAGGATAGTATTATTTAGAATAGATGATTTTGCTTTCATGGTCCGGAAATTGTCAGGACATTATACTAAAATTAAATCATGTAGTTTTGTTGGCCTTTGATATACATTAAGACTAGATTTTTTTTAATAGAGAAAAAAATAATGGAAATGAGGAAAACACATTTCAGAGTTGGCTACAGATTCTCTTAGAAAGGAAATAGTAATTCATGATTATGTAACAGTTAGAAATATGATTTAAAGACAGAATTGAGCATTTTATGTATCAATTACACTGGCAGCAATATAAAGTTAACAACAAGGTTGAGCAGAGAATTTTAGGTTAATCTTGAATACATAAAAACATAAAAGTTTAAATATAAGATAATAACAGAAACAACTCATTTGAAGAATGAGGGAAAAAATCTTAAAAAAATGGAAGAGCATCCATAAGAAAATACTTTATCTACAGTGTATATTATAATTCACAATAATTAAAAATTTCTCCATTGTTTTTTGAGTGACTTACAATTTTGGTTTAAGAAGTTGTAACCTTTGGTAATTCATTGGAATCAGAGAACTGGTTTTGATTCTTGAGTCTGCTGTTTAATATCTTTGAGATTCTGATTAATAGTGACTAGCATTTCTGCAGCACCTGAACTTTTCAAAGTGCTTTTTATTTGCGATCTCAGCTGATCTTCACAATAACACTGGGAGGCAGATGATGTCATTATTACATTTCCCAGATTAGGAAACTGAGACCAAGAGAGCTTAAGGTGCCCACCTTGGGTCACACAAATAGCAAGTTTTGGAAGCAGGATTTGAATTCAAGTCTTCCTGACTTGCTGTCCATATGCACAATACCACCTAGCTACTAAGCAAGTAGCAGCATTTACTGAATGTGAAGTTCTCATCCCTAAAATGAAGGGATTCAAACATTCTCTAAGTTCCCTTCCAGGTCTATATAATATGATTCTATGAGCTACTGTGCAATACAACTTCCTGTGTGTATGTGTGTATATACATATATTTGAAATATTCTCTACATTGACTATTTTCGTTAATAGAATCACATACTAAATATTCTGATACTTTCAATAAATCTGTAGCTAAATGTTAGCTATTATATTATGTGAATAAGCAGACTAACTACAAATGAGTGACATGGAAAGAGAAAAAGTAGCCTTGAAAACTATTTAAAATTGTTCTATAAACAGCTGAAGGGAGAGAGCTAATAGGAAACATTCAGTACTAATTCAGCATTAAATTGTCTCCAGAAGTACTGGACTTAGGATGACTAGATAAGAATGTGCTATAGTAATCGCCTTGGAAAACTGCTGTAATGTCACAATATCAATAGCTATGTAAGAGGAACTATACTACAGAATCTATAATCAACTCAGAAGCAGCATCAAGAAATGATAGTGGACGTCTTTCACTTGACTAATGTGGAATCCATTGGCCCAGAATCACATTTATTGTTTTATTGCTTTTTGTTTTTACAAGACAGCTCCTCATTAGATAGCCTTACTGGGCAAAATTTTGCTAAGTTTGATCTGTTTGTTTCCATAACTCCAATAAATTTTGTTTCATAGAAAGATGAAAGAATGGACAAATGACTTTTGCATAACTTTCACCATCCACTTATATCCTCTAGTCCCAGGGAGCAGAAACTCTCTTCTTTAGCTTTTAAGTAGACTCAGGCAAAATAAATGAACACTTTTGTCTCATCTGAAAATATACGTGCCAATTTGCACCTCTAGTCATCAAATCACCAATCACCTTTATGCCAAGAAATAAGAAACATGCTGAAATATGTTCTGAAGTCTTCAGAAGTCATGATTTGTCTTTGTATATAGATCAGATTTCTCCTCTTTCAAAATTGGTTACATGATTGTAGTCATTGTATATATGGATATTTTTTTTCCTCCTAGTTCTGCTTACTTCACTTTGTATCAGCTCATACAAGTGTTCTTTGCGATTCCATTTGGGGCTTTCATGACAGAAATACTGGAGCGATTTGTGTATCACCAAGGCAATATTTACAGCACCAATGGTGGCTATGAATATGCTGGCATAGTTCTGAATCTCAAAGTATAACAGACTCTCCATATAGAAAGCAGAAGAAAAGCATTTATTCATATACCAGAAATGCAAATCCATCATAGTAACCAAGAAGGTAATACACATTAGTACCCCAGGGGACAAAACCATTCCCAAGTTTTCCCCTCAATCAACTGCTGGGACCTTCCCACAAACAAAGACTCGCAAGCCTAGCTGTATGCTTGCCTCTGTTTTCTCCTCCTCTGCTTTAACTTCCAGTTCTGCTCCACCCTTCCTGTTCTACCCATTAAGCAAGCTCCTCTCAACACATGTGACTTAGGCTTCCATGTGGTTTAAATAGGTCACATGGGCCTATTAATGAATGGGAAAGAACTTCTCATTTAAATTACCATTACAGTTTGCCATTTCTTTCTCCAATTCATTTTATAGATGAGAAACCTAAGGCAAACAGGGTAAAGTGACTTGCCCAGGGTCACACATCTAGCAAGTGTGTGGGACCAGATTTGAATTCAGGATGATGAGGCTTCTCCACTCTAGGCTGAGTACTTTATGCACTGCATTTCTACAACTTCTAAATCCACATTTATGTTGCTATTTATTGTGAATTCATATAACAATTGATTCAGTCATTTTATTTGGACCTCCACTTTGTTTTCAAGACATTTTTTAAACATTAATTGCCACTATAAATATGCTTATACAAATGCTCTTACTTTGATCTATCTGCTGAATATGCCTAATAGAGTTTTTGCAGAACCAAAAAGATATACATAGTTTAGCATCTCCTTAAATTTAAAAATTGTATTCCAGAATATTTGGACCAATTTGTAGCTCCACAAAAAAAGTACCAATGTGCCTGTCCTACCACAGACGCACTGAGAATTGTCATCTTTGTCACTATGATGAGTGATGGTTAGATATCATATTTATTTTCATTTCCACTTCTCTTATCACTCATGGTTTGGTACATTTTTATATTGAGTTTGATCACTTTCACTTCTTTTGAAAACTACTTATATCATTTAGTCATTTCTCAGTTGCCTCATTTAAATATTTGTTACAAATCCATATGTAATATATTTTATATGTACACAAGTATGATATGCATGGATTTGTAATAAAAATGTGTATGTGAATATATATAATATATATATGACCTTTATCACAGACATTTGCAGGAAAAATTTATTTTTTGTCCCACAGTTAACAGTATCTCTTCTAATTCTAATTGCATTGATTTTGCTTGTACAAACATATTTTCAATTTTATGTAATTCCTTCTATTTTTAATTTATGTGCAAAATGTCCTCCTATATTTAGGTCATTTACCATTTGGAGTGGAGTGGGTAATGGTATCTATTATAGCACAGTCAATAGAGTGCTAGACATAGAATCGGTCAGATTTGGATTCAAATCCTGACACAGATACTTATTAGTTGTGTGATTCAAGGCAAGACACTTAAAGTCTCTGTTCCTCATGTGTAAAGTGAGAATAATCATAGCATCTAGCTCATTAGATTATTTTGAATATCAAATGAGATAACATATATTAATAACTTTGTAAAATCTAAAGAACTATATAAACAATAGTCGTTAACATTATTAAGGTGTTACTATGCATCTAATTTCTGCCCCATTAGTTCATGTCCTTGAATTTACCAAACATAATAATACTGTGGTCAATTGTTTCTGGGTCTTGTTTACCAATCTTTTTCACTGAACAAGGTTTCTATTTTTTAATCACTACCAAACAGTTTTATAATTACTGCTTTCTAGTATAGTTTCAGGTCTGATACTGCTGGACTTCTTCCAGTCCATTTTTTTTTCTTTCTAATTCCCCTTGAGAAATTTTATCCTTTCTATCCCAGCTGACTTTTGTCATTTTTTTTCTAATTCTATAAAGTAATACATTGATAATTTAATTATAACAAAACTATACATTGACTCCAACATCGTGATATTATTGTGGTCCTCTCTGGGGATGAAAGACAATGAAAATGATTGCACTAATTCTCCAAATAATTTAGGCAGTATTGTCCAGAATTATTGCCTCTCTACCACTAAGTCTATGATCTTAGGTATTGTGCCACGATGGAAATAGTTATGAAATTAAAATCATAGTGGACTCAAGATCAAATCCCATTTGAGTCACAGTAAACTGAGGGAGTTTGAACAGATAACTCCTGAATACAGATCTATATCTATAACCCAATTAAATGTGATTCTATGGTTATTATAACCCACTAGAACATCTACTTCACCTCACTGAGAAGTGATTTATCAAATTATTCCTTAATATACTTGTCTTTGTGACCTTCCACCATTTAGAAAACTAGAACTACTTCACAGAACTCCCTAGACAGTTACTGTTCATAGCAATGGTCTTTCATGATAATCACATGTATTTCTTATAGCTAGACCTACAAATATGACTGAATCATCGTAATAAATTGAAATTCTTTCTGGATTACCTGAGAAATATTAAATCAGATTCCACACAAGGATATTGGACATGTTAAGGTCCAGTTTAAAAAATCTATTTTGATTGTCAAATTTTTTCTGGACAAACTACTATTTACAATACTGATTAGCCATGCAGTATTAAAAAAAAAAAACAACTTTTTGTTCAATATGTATTTCAGTATCTTTTAAAATACAAATTTGGGTTCTATTCAGTCAGGTTATTGTCTTATGTTATTAAAGAGGACCAGAATGACTTCACTATGATAGAGTCAAGTCTCAATGTGTCTGACTGTGGTTGATTAGACCAATATGAGCTCAGAATGCTCTACCACAGATTGGGCACAAAAAGTCTGTGTGAACATTTGGGGTGGATACTCTCAATTTGTGCATCCTGGGTTTCCTTTGAGCTGTTTTAATTCTTCTTTGCTCTTAGAGCATATCACCTTCTCTGATGTGGGCATACAATACTTGGCAGTCCTGTGCCAATGTCTCCCAAGTCACACAATCAGTTCCAAAGTTCTTTACAGAGACCTTGAGAGTGTCGTTGCAAGGGGTGTCTTCAAAACCTGGAATGCACTCCTTGTAAACTTCAACTTCTTAGAACTTTTAGCTTCATTCAAGGTTTAGTTCATATGTCTTCTCTGTGAAACTCTTTCCACTGCATGAAATTTCCTCAGTAAATAGTATCTGATGTGATATAAATAACTGTTAAAAGTTTGCACAACCCTTTTCAGGCTTCTATTTCATTTATCTTCACAACAATACCATGAAAAAACATTATATGCATAATATATTTCTGTTTGATAAAGAGTTAAAAAACCAGTAATTGTAATCCTTTCCTAAAGTCTTGAACAGATTATGTTCACTATTGGTTCTCTTTTATACCATAAAATTTGATGTTCTCACGTTATTTTTAAAGGCAAATTAGTTTTTAAAAGCTAAATATAAATTTTGATTTATCTTAAAGGCAAAATTTACCAGGATAAAGGGGGAACAATAGCATAAAACAAAAGAAAGTATGGCAAGATGAATGGGAAAAACTAATTGTATAAATAGCCTGTAATTTTTAATTGATTTTTTTCTAAGAAGTCTAAAGCTATTGAATCCATCATATATGCATGTGTGTATCTGTCTGTCTTTATTAAGTGGGCCAGTATATTTGAACTAAAGTTGACTAAATTTTCAGTGTCACAATTTATTAGGCATCTATTCTGTGCCAGGCACTTCACTAAGTGCTAGTGATACCCACCCACCCCCACCTCTCCCCTCAAAAGAGCAAAATCAGTTCTTGCTCTCCAGAATTTTTTCTTCAACACTGTATCATGCTTGGGACAGGCTGAAATAAGTAGACATAAAAATTAGCATCCATAATATATATCTAGAAGTACCTGGATTATATCTGATTTCTTACTTTTAGATAAAGCAATGATGGGAAATTATAAAATAATATAGTGTAGTGTAGTATGCCCTGTCATGTCCCATCATACCATAGTAGGCCATGTCATGCCATATTTGTTCCTTTGTGTTGATTTATGTCATGTAACATTATATCATATATGTATGACAATGTATTTCCTTTCGATGGTCAAATAAATTTTAATTAACTTTTTCAAAGATATCATTCATATATTTATGACACAGGCATATGTGTATACATATATATATATATATATATATATATATATATATATATATATATATATGTGTATAGCTTTGCATATTGTCAAATTCCATTATATACTAAAGTACCTTCTGTCTGTTGACAGATTCATCTTTCATATGTCTTGTTTGTTCATAGGTGTTTGCGTGTTGTTTCTCTCACTAGACTGGATCTTGAAAGCAAGAATAGTTTTTTCTCTTACCTTTTTCTTCAACACTTAATATATATGGAAAATGATAGGTACTTAATGAATGTTTATTAAGTGACTGCCATGGAAAATTTACTGTATTTGAAAACTTAATGAAATCTATATGCTAGAAAAAAAATACTGAGTGTGTATTTAATATGCCCCCAAAAACATATTTTAGACTATCTCAATGTCCTAAATAAATGAGTATCCTAAAGCAGAAGCTTTTGTTTCTAATCTCATGAATCAGAATAAAGTTGCTATTCTACGTAGACTGACATATGGCCTTCTCTTAGCCCTCACCTCAAATGGGAGAGGAGAAATACAGAAGTCAAAGCCAATATTCCAAAAACCTCTTTTCCCTACCAGTAATGAAGTTCAAAAAATTGTGGAGAATTTAGGAAAATTACTTTGTGGAATTTTATTCCAGTTCTCAGGAAAGTCAAGTCAACAGATTAGACTCGCTTGACATATGACTGCAATGACGTTCACATCTCCTTGGTCTATCCTCTGCAAACAAACAGAACAAATATATTTCTTGCCCATTACAACTAGCCAGCTTCACCATATTGCATAGACTGCTAGGTTTGGAGTCAGGAACAACTGATTTCCAATCTTCCATCATAATACTTCTTAGTTGTGTGCTATTGGACAAGACACAACTTAACTTCTTGTCTCCTCTTCTCTCTGTGATCATCATTTTGTCTTGTTGGAACTGGCCAAATCAATCATGAAAAAATATGCTAATATTAACAGGGAGAACCAGCATAATGAGCAAATAGTATTTTTGATATCAATAGTTATTTTTTATCTTCTTTATCATGCTTAAGTAACACAGACAAATGTGGAATCTTCTCTGGAGAAAATACCTGAAATTTACCTGCCACTAGTTAGGATTTTGTAGATATTTTCACATTTTCTTCGAAATTAAATTCCAAGGCAATATATTGATTCTTCCTTTATAAACTTCTCTCCCTTTTGATTACCACTGCAACTGTTCAACTTCATTCCTCCCTCATTGAATCACAGAAAATAAGTGTCTAGTGTGACCTTAGTAGTCACCTAGTTCAATTCATACTTAGAAAGAATCCCTGTTATAACAAATCTGATAATAAACAACCATTCTCTTCTTGAAAAGATAAGCTGATAAGGAACCCACCATCTTTCAAGGCAGTTCATTGCTCTTTTGTATAGTTTTGACTCTTAGGAAACTTTTATTACTACCCTGCTATCAATAATAAATCATTCTCTAGAATTTCAGCTTACCAATTCAAGTTTATGTCTCTGTGGTCATATAGAACAGATCTCAAATTTCTTGTGGTGGGCAATGTCAACCCTAGTCATAAATGACCAAATAATCACATAACATTATGCAACTGCTGCTAACTCTAACAATACCAAAGAGCTCACACAGGTTATTGCCCCCACAGTTAACCCTGAGAAAACAAAACAAAACCAAAGAGCTAATAGTGGTCATAAGCAAAAAGCTCTCTTTATTTCATCAGAGGAGGGAAACTAGATACATGTGCTCAGGCCCTCTGTGGTAGGAGGAATGCTTTATTATGGGCAAATCTCAATACATATACCAATGGCTATGCAGTGACCTCTAACCCTGACAATGAGGGGTAACAACAACGAGACAAGGATGATTCATAGTATGGCTCCATGACTTTGACACAGGTACTGCAGATGCTTGTCAGAGCTCAGAAAACAATTGTTACTGTTGTAAAACAATTCTGGAATTTTGCTGTGGCTGAGTTTATTCAGAGGGTAAGCACAATGAAATTGTTGTTATGACAACCTCAGGGCACAGCTTACTTGGTGGGCCTTAGCTCTGAAAAACTGGATGTCTCCTAATAGTATCCTGACAGCAACTTGGTAGCGCAGTTGATAGACTGCTGGCCCTGGAGTCAGGAAGACTCATTTTTCTTAGTTCAAATCTGGTCTTACACACTTACTAGCTATGTGACTCTGAGTAAGTCACTTAACCCTATTCACCTCAATTTCTCATCTGTAAAGTGAGCTAGAGAATGAAATGACAAACCACTTCAGTATATTTGTTCCCCTCCAAAATGAGGTCATGAAGAGTTACACATGACAAACAAATGAATAACAACAATTCTTTATTCCACAGGATGCCTCTGCAAACACTTGAAGAATGCTATTTCCACCCCCACCCTCCAACCTTGAGTACTCTTTCTCCAGACTAAAAATTCACAGCTGTTTTATTAATCCTCATATGACATGGATTCAGAAGTCTTTCCTCTTCTGGTCTCCCTTCTCTGGACATTCTACAGCTTATCAGTGTCTTTAAATTGTGGCACTAAGAATGGAACATAATACTCTAGGTACTCTCTAGCCAAGGGAGGAATACAAGAGGAGTACAAATTTTATATTATTGATAATTGTGCTAATGCCAATGTAACACAAAGAAGGCATTAGGGTTACTTGTGGTGTTTTTTATTTATTTTTTTATGTTGTATTGCTTGTTTGTTTTAACTTCTACATTATCTTGATGATTCATATTACACTTTCAGTCTACCAAAGCCCCCTAGATCTTTTCAAAGACAAATTGTTTTCTAATCTTTTCCCCCATTTTGTGCCTGTCAAATTGACTTTTAAGTAACTCAGCTATATGAACCCTAAATACTTCATATATGCTCCTCATAATTTTTTTTCTGAGATAAAACCCAGTGCTTTGAAAAGTCCAGATCATTTTAGATTCTAACTTAACTAGCTAGAATTTTAGCTAAATTTCCAGCTTTATATTATCTCCAAATTTATATTAGGTAATTCAGATATAGGCCGAGGTCTCTGATTTATTCCTTTGAAGGCCTTTTACCATAATTATGTTTAAGTGATAAAACTTCCCTTGTATCCAAACAAGGGTTCTTTTTGGCTGGAGATTTGTTTTACTCTGTCATTTTGTGGGTTCTATGGATCTGGAATTTGTTTAGATTAATTTTTCACGGGTGTTTAGAGGGATTTGGAGGAGAGCTCAAGCAAATCCTTGCTTTTACTCTGTGATCTTCTTAACTAATTCTTAATTCTATTTTACTTTCTAGTATACATCTCTCTAACTTTTTCACAAGGAAGAAATGAGATACTTGTACTTTTTAAGCATCATTTGCTAAATATTTGACTAATTTTGCCAAAATTTGAAATAAGTTTAGTATGGCATGACCCATACTTAATCAAGCCTTGCTAACCCTTTTTAAGTACTCCTTCTTTTTCCTACAGTAGTTATTTGCCAACCATCTCATTGATGATGTGTTCAAAGATTTTCAGCAGAACTGAAATCAAGGTGACTGACCTATGATCATCATGCTATTTTATTTTTGAACATTAAGACATTTGTCCTCCAAACTTGTGGCCCCTCTCCATTTTCTACTCTTTCTCAAATATTGATGATAGTGGCTCTGCAGTTATAATTGACATTTATTTCAGTGACCCAGAGTAGTACATCTGGGCCAGCGTAATTACTTTGGAAATTAACTACCTAATAGTTCCCTTTTATTCCTAAAATCACACATGTAGTGGTCATTTTCATGGTAGGGAAAACACAAGCAAAATTAGAATTAAGTAACTCCGTTTTCTTTCTGTTGTCACTTATGATTGTCTCATTCACTCTAAGGAGAATTATATCCTTTCTTTTACTGCATTTTACTAAGAATATAACTGTCAGAACACTTTTTGTGGATCTTAGTTTCCCTCATCAACCTCAGTTCACTTTGAACTTTGATACTGTCAATGTCATTTTTACAGGATTATGCCACTCTTAGAAAACTTCTCTATTATCTAACCATTTGTCCTTGACGTATTGTTTTATTTCTTCCTTTTTCCCCCCAAAGCTAAATTGATTGGAAAGTACATTATTCATCCACCAGGATATCTTTAGAAATCTTGCATTTTTTTTCTCTTCACTTGAATATTTTTTCTTTGTGTTTTTAGCAATTTATACTTTTGTGTCTCTATCCCCTCCTCCTCTGAAATTTTCTTCAAAATTTCTCTGAACCCATTGAAAAGTATTTTCTTTAATTTATGATAAATTTCAGAAGCTTCTCTTTCTTTTTAGGTAAAAAAATATTTACTTCGTTACACAGATCTGATTATTTCCTTGCCATTAATCATAACCTCCCTGTTAGTAAGAAGCTGATTCAAAAGAGAATTTTCCTTTCTTCATTCCCCTACCTTTTGAGGGACAAAATTATCATTAAGACAAATAAGAAAGTTTTGAACTGCTATGCTTTTGGAAGAAAATTGTATCAGATATTTGATCTCATTACCCCAGTGAAAGTGAGTTATTCAAAGTCACTAATGATTCTTTTTTTTAATTTAATTTAATTATTATTATTTTTTAATGTTTTATAATCACTGCCATAAAATTAAGATTTTATCCCCCCACAACTACCCCCCACTACCCACCTCCCTCCCCACCACTGCATACAATTCTGTATAGGTTCTATATATACTTTCTTATTGAGTACATTTTCACTATAGTCATGCTATGTAGTTGAACTAAAATAAATGGAAGAAATCATACAACAAATCAAAACATGATACACAAAAACACACACACACACACACACACACACAAACATGATCTGCTACATTCTGCGAATGACTTCCATATTTCTCTCTCTGAGTGTGGAAGGCATTTTGCCTTAGAAAACCACCACTGAGATTTTTTTTTTTAATGAGTTCTTGTGTTATTACGAAATTCCCAGTCTACCAGAAAAAACTCTCGCACACGGTGGTCGTTGCTGTGCACAAAGTTCTCCTGGTTCTGCTCCTTTCCATCAGCATCAGATCATATAAGTCCTTCCAGGCCTCTCTGAAGTCCTCTTATTCATCATTTCTTATGGCACAATAGTACTCCATTACATTCATACACCGTAATTTATTCAGCCACTCCCCAATTGATGGACATCCCCTTGACTTCAAATTTTTGGCATCTACAAAGAGTGCTGCTATAAATATTTTTGTACATGTGGGACCCTTTCCCATTTTTATGATCTCTTGGGGATATAGTCCTAGTAGCGATATTGTTGGGTCACATTTTTGTAGCCCTTTGGGCATAGGTCCAAATTGCTCTCCAGAATGGTTGGATGAGCTCACAGCTCCACCAAAAATGAATTAGTGTTCCAACTCTCCCTCAGTCTCTCCAGCATTTATCATTTTCTTGTCCTGTCATGTTTGCCAATCTTATAGGTGTGATGTGGTACCTCAGAGTTGTTTTGATTTGCATCTCTCTAATCAAAAGTGATTTAGAGCATATTTTCATATGATTATAGATATCTTTAATTTCTTCCTCTGAAAATTGCCTATTCATATCCTTTGACCATTTATCAATTGGGGAATGACTTGTATGATTATGCATTTGAGTCAATTTTGAGTCAATTCTCTATATATTCTAGAAATGAGGCCTTTATCCCCGAGCTTAGCCGTAAAAATTCTTTCCTAATTTAGTACATCCCTCCGAATTTTGGTTGCATTGGGTTTGGTTGTGCAAAAACTTCTCAGTTTAATGTAATCAAAATTATCCATTTTGCATTTCATAACGCTTTCTATCTCTTCTTTAGTAAAAAATTCTTCCCTTCTCCATAAATCTGACAAATACACTATTCCTTCCTTCTCCAGTTTATTCATGGTATCAATCTTTATACCTAAATCATGTACCCATTTGGACTTTATTCTTGTGTACGGTGTCAGGCATGGGTCTATGCCTAATTTCTGCCACACTGTTTTCCCAGCAATTTTTGTCGAACAGTGAGTTCTTATCCCAGAAGCTGGGGTCCTTGAGTTTATCAAACAGGAGGTTGCTATACTCCTTGCCTACTGTGTCTTGAGTGCTAAGTCTATTCCACTTGTCTACCTCTCTGTTTCTTAGCCAATACCAAGTGGTTTTGATAATTGCTGCTTTGTAGTACAATTTGTGGTCTGGTAGTGCTAGGCCACCTTCCCAAGCATTTCTTTTCATTAGTCCCTTTAATATTCTGGACCTTTTGTTCTTCCAAATGAATTTTGATATTATTTTATCCAGCTCTAGAAAATAATTATCTGATAGTTTAATTGGTATGGCACTAAATAAGTCAATTAATTTAGGTAGAATTGTCATTTTTATTACACTAGCATGGCCTACCCATGGGCAACTGGTATTTTTCCACTTACTTAAATCTGAATTTATTTGTGCAAAAAGTGTCTTGTAATTGTGTTCATATAATCCCTGGATTTGTTTTGGCAGGTAAACTCCTAAGTATTTTATAGTGTCTACCCTAACTTTAAATGGGATTTCTCTTTCTATCTCTTGCTGTTGGACTTTGTTGCTAATATATAGGAATGCAGAAAATTTGTGTGGGTTTGTTTTGTAACCTGCAACTTTGCCAAAGTTGTTTATTATTTAAAGTAGTTTTTTACTTGAATCTCTGGGATTCTCTAAGTAAATCATCATATTATCTGCAAAGAATGATAACTTAGTTTCTTTTTTGGCTGTTCTTATTCCTTCAATATCTTTATCTTGTCTAATTGCTACAGCTAACATTTCTAGTTCCATATTGAATAATAGTGGTGATAATGGACATCCTTGTTTCACCCCTGATCTTATTGGGAATGCATCTAGCTTGTCCCCACTGCATATAATGCTTGCTGAAGGTTTTAGATAGATACTGCTTATTATTTTATGGAAAGTTCCCTTTATTCCTATGTTCTCCAGTGTTTTTAATAGGAATGGGTGTTGTATTTTGTCAAAAGCTTTTTCTGCATCTATTGAGATAATCATGGGGTTTTTGTTAGCTTTGTTGTTGATGTGATCGATAATGCTAATAGTTTTCCTAACATTGAAGCAGCCCTACATTCCTGGTATGAATCCTACCTGATCATAATGTATTAATCTCATGATAAGATGCTGTATTCATTTTGCTAAAATCTTATTTAAAATTTTTGCATCTATATTCATTAGGGAAATTGGTCTATAATTTTCTTTCTCTGTTTTGTCTCTTCTTGGTTTAGGTATCAAAACCATATTTGTATCATAAAAAGAATTTGGGAGGACTACTTCTTCCCCAATTTTCGAAAATAGTCTATATAGTATTGGAATTAACTGTTATTTAAATGTTTGAAAGAATTCACTTGTGAATCCATCTGGCCCTGGAGATTTTTTCCTAGGGAGTTCATTGATGGCTTGTTCAATTTCCTTTTCTGAGATGGGGTTGTTTAAGCATTCAAATTCCTCTTCTGTTAATCTGGGCAATTTGTATTTTTTAAAATATTCATCCATTTCGTTGAGATTATTGAATTTTTTGGGCATAAAGTTGGGCAAAGTAGTTTCTAATTATTGTTTTAATTTCCTCCTTATTGGAAGTGAGTTCACCCCTTTCATTTTTAATATTAGCAATTTGATTTTCTTCTTTCTTTTTTTTAATCCAATTGACCAAAGGTTTATCAATTTTATTAGTTTTTTCATAAAACCAACTATTGGATTTATTTATTAATTCAATAGTGTTCTTAATTTCAATTTTATTAATCTCTCCTTTTTTTTCAGTATTTATAATTTGGTATTTACTTGGGGATTTTCAATTTGTTCTTTTTCTAGCTTTTTCAACTGCAAGCCCAAGTTATTGATCTCCTCTTTCTCTGTTTTATTTATGTAGGCATTCAAAGATATAAAACTTCCCCTAAGAACTGCTTTTGCAGTATCCCATAAGATTTGGTATGTTGTCTCATTATTGTCATTGTCTTGAATGAAATTGTTGATTGTTTCTGTGATTTCTTCTTTAACCCACTCCTTCTTTAGGATTAGATTATTTAGTTTCCAATTGATTTTTGGTTTCTCTTTCCATGGCCTTTTATTACATGTAATTTTTATTGCATTATGATCTGAGAAGGATGTATTGATTGTCTCTACCTTTCTGCACTGGATTGTGAGATTTTTATGTCCTAGTACATGGTCAATTTTTGTAAATGTTCCATGTACCACTGAGAAAAAGGTATATTCCTTTCTATTCCCATTCAATTTTCTCCAAAGATCTATCATATCTACCTTATCCAGAGTTTTATTTACCTACTTAACCTCTTTCTTATTTATTTTGAGGTTAGATTTATCGAGTTCAGAGAGAGGGAGGTTGAGGTCCCCCACTAGTATAGTTTTGCTGTCAATTTCTTCCTTCAACTCCCACAATCTCTCCTCTAAGAATGTGGATGCTATACCACTTGGAGCATACATGTTTAGTAATGATATTGCTTCATTGTCTATGGTGCCTTTTAGCAGGATATAGTTTCCATCCTTATCCCTTTTGATTAGATCTATTTCTGCTTTCACTTTGTCTGAGATTAGGATTGCTACTCCTGCCTTTCTTACATGAGCTGAAGCACAATATATTCTGCTCCATCCTTTGACCTTTATCCTATGTGTATCCCCCCATTTCAAATGTGTTTCTTGTAAGCAGCATATTGTTGGATTATGGCTTTTAATCCGTTCTGCTATCTGTCTCCGTTTTATGGGAGAATTCATTCCATTCACATTCACAGTTATGATTACAATCTGTGTATTTCCCTCCATCCTCTTTCCCGCCATTTGTGCTTTTAGCTCTCCCGTCTCCCTTCCCCTCCTCAATAGTATTCACTTTTCACCCCCTCCTCCTGCAGCCTTCCCCTCCTTCTTTTATCCCCCCTCCCTTTACTCCCCTTTACTCTTATTGCTTCTTCCCTTCCTTTTAGCCTCCCTCCCCTTTCTTTCCCCTTCCCCTCCTACTACCTATAGAGCTAGTTAAGATTATCTAATTAAGTTTATTGTTCCCTCTATGTATATCCCTTTTATCATAATAGCTGCACACTTCTCAAGATTAACAGGTAGCATCTTCCATTATAGGGAGGTAAACAGTTTGCCCTAGTTGAGTAATAAGCTTTTGTTTTTGTTTTTCCCTCCTGTTTACCTTTTTATGCTTCTCTTGAGACCTGCATTTGAAGATCAAATTGTCTATTGAGTTCTGGTGTTTTGGTCAGGAAGCTCTGGAATTCCCTTATTTCGTTGAATGACTTTCTCCTTGCCTGAAATGTTATGCTGAACTTTGCTGGGTAGTTGATCCTTGGTTGAAGTTCCAACTCCTTTGCCTTACAGAATATTGGGTTCCAATTCTTTCAATCTTTTAATGTAGAAGCTGCAAGGTCCTGTGTGATCCTGACTGAATGTCCTTGATATTTGAATTGTTTCTTTTTGGCTGCTTGTAGTATTTTCTCCTTCACTTGATAGCTCTGGAATTTGGCAATGATATTTCTTGGGGTTTTGAGTTTGGGATCCCTTTCAGGAGGGGAACGGTGGATTTGTTCGATGACTATTTTGCCCTCTGAATCTAGCACTTCTGGGCAGTTTTCCTTGATGATTTCCTGGAAGATATTGTCCAGACTCTTTTCTTCATCATGGCTTTCTGGCAGGCCAATAATTCTTAAATTTTCTCTCCTGCATCTATTTTCCAGGTCAGTTGTTTTTGCAATTAAATATTTTACATTTTCTTCTATCTTTTCATTCTTTAGATTTTGTTTCACTGATTCTTGCTGTCTCATTGAGTCATTAGTTTCTACTTGCCCAATTCTAATCTTCATCATATTGTTTTCTTCAATTAACTTTTGCATCTCCTTTTCCATCTGACCAATTTTTCCCTGTAAGGAGCTATTTTCTAGAGTTTTCTTGTACTTCCTTTTCCATTTGACCAATTTGCCTAGTTAGGTTTTGTGTTTCCTTTTCCATTTGACAAATTTTCCCAATTAGGTTTTGGGTTTCCTTTTCCTCTTGATCAACTCTTCCTTTTAGGGAATTATTTTCTCCAGTTAATTTTTGAACTTCCTTTTCCATTTCTTCAATTTTCCTTTTCAAAGTGATGTTCTCATCAGTGAATTCTTTTTTTATAATTTTAAAATCATTGGCCAGTTTTTCTTGTATTTCCTTCTTCAGCTGTTCCAGGAGAGCTGCTTGTGCTTGCGAGAAGTTCATAGTCCCTTCTGAAGTTTCAGATGGAAATACAGTCTCAGCTCTGACCTCTTCAGTGTTTGTGTTTTGGTCCTTATCCCCATAGAAAGATTCTATGGTTTTTTCACCCTTCATCTGAATGTTGTAGCTTCTGGTTCTTTCAGTCAGAAGCTACATAACTTTGTGTTGAGCTGATGTGTGAAAAAGCTAAAAGCAGGTTTTTGTTTTTTGTTTCCCTTGATCATCTGTGGGGTTAGCTTGTTAAGTGTGTAGGAGGAGTGGTCTGGTCACAGGAGATGTCCTCAGCTAAACTGAGGCAAGGCAAGCTCAGGGGATGGTGATCCCAGCTTCCCTATTGTCTTCCCTTTTCCCTTGGAGAGCTGAGGCATGCCTAGATGCTAATGCATGTTCCCACCCCTCCAGCAGCTCCTCTCCTGGTGCTGAGGCTTGCCTGGGTCCTAGTGTGAGTTTTCTCTGCCCTGGGTCCTCTGTCCTTCCGGTTCGCCTCTGCCACAGTCAGAGGAATTCCCCTTAGCTATTTTCCTAGCCTCTGGTGTTATGAGACTATTTGCTCCCTTCTGCTGTTCTCACTGATCCAGGATTTTTCTGTGGAAATATTTTATGGTTCTTTCATGGTCATGGGGGGCGGGAAGGAAGGAGAGAGCATTTACTGATCACTCTGCCATCCTGGTTCCTGGAAGTTCAAGTAGGTGACTTACTGAAGTTTAATCTTCAGGCTGAAGGTTTCAGGAGCTGCTGCGCTGATATTTGGCACTCAGTGGCTCTCACTGGTTTGGTTCTGGTTGTCTCCCACTCCACCAGTTCTGCCCACTGCTCTCAGGTTTCTCAGGTCCCTTCTGCTCTGCTGCATTGACCACGCTGCACTGTGTGCTGGGGGCTCACCCCCATGGAACAGATCCTTCTCGTGGACCTTCCAGTCTAACCTGGGCTCCGAATCTGTCACAGTCTGTCTCCCACTGGATTCTGCACCTCCAAAATTTAGTCAGATTCTCCTTTCAGAGGTATCCAAAGGAGTTTGTCCAAGAGCTTAGGTGAGTTATTGTTCTCACTCCACCATCTTGGCTCTGCCACTAATGATTCTTTAAATGCTATATATGACTCCTTAATCTCAGTCTTCATACCTTTCAATATTTCTATAAAACTTGACTATGTTGACCACTTTTCGTTCATCTCTCTCTGTCTCTCTCTGTCTCTTGCTATCTCTCTCTCTCTCTCTCTGTCTCTCTCTCTCTCTCTGATTCTCTATCTCTGTCTCTCTCTCTCCCCCCTCCCCTTTTCACCTGACTGAGTGAATTTTGGGACTCTGTGCTCCTCCCCTCTTCTCCTTCTCTTTATATGTGACCTTATTAGTTCACAAAGATTTTTAATGATCATTTCTGTGCTGATAAATCTCAGATCCATATAAGCATTCATAGTCCCCCTCTGAACCTCCATTCCAAACTGATCAAGGAAAACTTAAACTGGATATTCTGTAGATATCTGAAAATCAACATATTTAAAATAAAACATTTTATCCCTCCCCCAAAGCTACCACTCTTCTGAGGACACCAGCATCCTCTCAGTAATATCACAACTTGTATCATACTCAACTACCTTCCCTCCTTAATCCCATTTCATTGACAAATATTGTTAATTTATTTCTCTTACCTTTCTTCATGGAACCACTACCCTAGTTCAGGCCATCATTACCTCTTAGTTGGACAGCTACTGTAAACTGATTTTCTTGTCTCAGTTCTTTTTTTTAAAAATTAATTAATTATTTTTTAGTTTTCAACATTCATTTCCACAAGATTTTGAGTTCGAATTTTCTCCCCATCTCTCCTCTCCCTCACCCCAAAATACCATTCATTCTGATTACCCCTTCCCCCAATCATTCCTCCCTTCTATCACCTCCTTTCCTTATCCCCATCTCCTTTATTTTCTGGTAGGGCAAGATAGATTTCTATGCCCCATTACGTGTCTTTCTTATTTCTCAGTTGCATGTAATAAAACATTTTTAACATTTGTTTTTGAAACTTTGAAATCCACATTCTCTCCCTTCCTCCCTCCCTACCCATCCTCACTGAGAAGTCAAGTAATTCAATACAGATTGCATATATGTAGTTATGCAAAAGACTTCCATAAAAGTCATCTCACTATATTTCCCTCTATCCTATTCTGCTCTCCATTTATTTTATTCACTCTTTTGACCTTGTCTCTCCTCAAAAGTATTTACTTCTAATTACCTCCTCCTCCCATTTACTCTGCCTCCTATCATCGCCCACACACCCCACTTATTCCCTTCTGTACTTCTTTCTTGTAGTGTAAGATATATTTGCATACCAAATTCAGTGTGCATGTTATTCCCTCTTTAATGGAAATGTGATAAGAGTAAGATTCAATTTTTCCCTCTCAACTCCTCCCTTTTCCCTCCATTGAAAAACCTTTTTTCTTGCCTCTTTAACGAGAGATAATTTGTCCCTTTCCATTTCTTCCTTTGTCCTCCCAATATATTCCTCTCTCAGTCCTTAATTTTATTTTTTTAGATATCATTCCTTCTTATTCAACTCATACTGTCCCCTCTGCTATTTGTATATAATCTCTGCAACTACCCAAATATTGAGAAAAGTCTCAAGAGTTGCAAATATTATCTTTCCATGTAGGAATGTAAATAGTTCAACTTTAATAAATCCCTTATGATATCTCTTTCCTGTTTACCTTTTTGTGATTCTCTTGATTCTTGTCTTTGAAAGTTAGATTCTCTTTTCAGCTCTGTTCTTTTCCTCAAGAATGCTTGAAAGTCCTCTACTTCAATGAATGAGTTTTTTTCCCCCTGAAGTATTATACTCAGTTTTGCTGGGTAGATGATTCTTGGTTTTAATTGTAGCTCCTTTGACTTCCAGAATATCTTATTCCAAGCCCTTTGATCCCTTAATGTAGAAGCTGCTAGATCTTGTGTTATCCTGATTGTATTTCAACAATACTCAAATTGTTTCTTTCTAGCTGCTTACAATATTTTGTCCTTGACCTGAGAAATCTGGAATTTGGTTACAATACACCTAGGAGTTTTTCTTGTCACATATCTTTCAGGAGGTGTTTGGTGGGTGCTTTCAAAATTTATTTTACTCTCTGTTTCTAGAATATCAGGGCAGTTTTCCTTGATAATATCACGGAAGATAATGTGTAGACTCTTTTTTGATCATGGATTTCAGGTAGTCTCATAATTTTAAAATTTTCTCTCCTGAATCTGTTTTCCAGTCAGTTGTTTTTCCAATGAGATATTTCACATTGTTTGCTATTTTTTCATTTCTTTGACTTTGTTTTATAATTTTTCGATTTTTTCATAAAGTTAGTTAGCTTCCATCTGCTTTATTCTAATCATTAAAGAATTATTTTCTTCAGTGAGCTTTTGGGTTTTCTTTTCCATCTGGCCAATTCTGCTTTTTAGGGCATTCTTCTCCTCAATGACTTTTTATATCTCTTTTGCCATTTGGGCTAGTCTACTTTTTAAAGTGTTATTTTCTTCAGTATTTTTTGGGTCTCCTTTAGCAAGTAGTTGACTCATTTTTCATGATTTTCTTGCACCACTCTCACCTCCTTTTCCAATTTTTGCTCTACTTCTCTTATTTGATTTTCAAAATCCTTTTTGAGCTCTTCCATGGCCTGGGACCAGTTCATACTTTTCTTAGAGGCTTTGGATGGAGGAGCTTTCACTTTGTTTTCTTCTGTTTGCCTGTTTTGGTCTTCCTTGTCACCAAAGTAAGATTCTGTATTCTGATCCTTTTTATGGTTTTTCCTCATTTTCCCAGCCATTTACTTGACTTTTTAGCTGTTTGTCAATGTAGTTCTTTGCTTCCAGTGGGGACAGGGGTTGTACTGTCAGCCACTCAAGCCCCCACAGTCTCTGGACCTAGAGTTACAGAAACAGTGACTGCAGCTGCCTCTGTTGTTGCTGTGCCTGCTGAGGGTTCCTCCAACCCTTCCCCCCCTCAGCTGGGTACAGACCACTCCACTCTCCTACACTGGTCCCACAGGCTTTTCCCATTGACCTTCCAATTTATCCTCAGTGTTTTGGGGTCATGAAGTCTGGAAACCACCACAGGTGTGAGAGATTCCATCTCCCCAAGGCCTAGTCAGGTCCACCCCTGTGCATTCTTAGCCCACACTAGACTGTGTTCTACTCCCATCGTCACATGATAGACACTTCCCTGGGACCTTCCAGGCTGTTGTGGACTGAAAATTTGCCCTACTCCATCAATGGGTGAGTTCTGCAGCACCAGAATTTGTCTAGAGATATTTTTTATTTGGCTGGACCTGGTGGGAGTGCTCTAGAAAGTCAGTGCTGTTACCCCACCCTCATGGTTCTGCCCCCTTCTTGCCTCAGTTCTGTAATACATGCAAATGCCCAAATCACTCCTGTTTTTTTCTTTATTGACCACATCCAAATATCCTTCTCCACCACTCCCTTCTAAATAATGGATTTCACAAAAGAATTTTTATTATTGATATATAATATACTATATCCTTTTACCTAACCTATTTATTTTTATTTTTAAAGATGGAACATTCCAAAACCATGTTATCATTATGGCTCTTGTTCTACCAACTCTCTGTAATAATGCTGAGACCAAATTTGCCTTCTTCTATTAGGTCTTTTAGTTCCTCTTCTTTAACTGTGAGTTTTTATGTATTTCCATTTGAAACTATATATTTTATTTCTTGCTTCTTTCTGAATTTTTATCTACTAAGACATCATGGGTAAATCAATGCCTATTCTTCCTTCATTTTAGTTCATGTTTATGGAATCTGGTTTGGTGATTATAGAAATACAAATGACATTCTATTCCATGTCATCCATGATATCTCTGATGTAACCACATGATCTCTCAAACCCATAAGGCTTCTTGTTAAATTCACAAACCAGAATATATATTAGCTTAGGAAAAAGAAAGAACCAACCCAAAATAGAAATATTGCCATTCAAGACAAAAGCTTATCTAGGCAATATATATGCTTGAGGCTATCAATTCTAGCTGGAACAAACTTATCCTCCACCTTTATCTCAGGGAATGTCAGGGAATAACTCCCTGAAACTGAAAGAATTCTGAGATAAGAAGATCTGTTCTTTTATATGCACATTGGGTTATAACTGGAAAATCCTTGAGACTTTTCCATCTCTGCAATTAATTAGAGATTTTTTCAGCACTCTATAGTCACAAGCTTCCTCACGATTGCTTAAAATGAACTTTGGAAAGGAAGTTTTGCATGATACAAATACATTTCTCATATTATCAGTTGACTAGTTTTCCTTCTATTACACATGCATTTCATATTATATGTTAAAATTGAAGTCTGGAAGATCTTTTTCAAGTCTCATGTATGATACTTTTTAACTATGTCAAAATGGTCAAGAAACTTGCAAAGTTCTTCACTCTATTTTTTTATTAAAATGTAAATGCAAGTTTTAAAAATTGATTACTATAACACTATTTCCTTCTATACTAAACTAGATGATATTGAATGTAATAATTCCCAAACTAAGCCTGTAACAAGTTTTCTATTGTTTTTTGGGGGTATGTGTATGTGTGTGTGTTGTTTTCCTTTCTTGTACATGAAGTAATACCTTTTGATGACATGCTTTATTATTTCCTTTATTTTTAATTTTTATTATTATTATATATTATATTAATTATATTATACAATAATATAATAGTCCCATAATAATCCTATAATAATATATTAATTAATATATTAATATTAATTTATTATTCCTTTGTTATTTTTCTTTTCATTTGTTTAATGTATATTGCAGGTTTCTTGCTGTTTTGAGTTGGTGTTGGGTCCTGAAATATCTCATTCTGCCATCTTGTTGGGAGTTTTCTTTTTTTTTTTCTTCTCTAAAATGCTTAGAAAATACTCATCTAAATGAATGCTAGAACATTTACAGGTATCAATTTATTTTCATAATTCTATAGCTCACAGAATGCCATTTTCTGTGATTTTGAAATTTAAGGTATTTATCCCATTTTCTAACAACTTAGCTATTTTCTATAATTTATACTTTACTGTACATTTCTTTGTATTCTCCATGATGGCTTATGTGAAAGTTGTCTTTTACAGTGCTCAAGCTCTAAATAGTATCTGTATCAATGAAAAAAACTGCATTTTTACTTCACATTATTTAAATCGGGCAATCATATATGCATGCAAATTTATATACAGCTTGTGAAATATTTCCTGTTAGTAGTAGCAGCTGGTGGCACAGTGGATAGAGGGCTAGGCCTGATGGCATGAAGACATGAATTCAAATCCAGTGTCAGATACCTTCTCATTGTTTGACCATGGGCGAGTCACTTCTGTTTACTTCATATTCCTTAACTTTAAAATGGAGATAATACTAATACCTATCTCATAGGGTTTTTATGAGAATCAAATAAAATACCAGTTATAAAAAGCACTTATCACAGTGCCTGACACATAGTACTTAAATGCTCATTCCCTTTTACTTCGTTTTTTAAAAAGTGCTTAGTACAGTGCCTGGCACATAAAAGAAGCTATAAGAATGCTTATTCCCTTATTCCCCTTGGCACATAATTGGCACATAATTTTTAGTAGGTTAATAATTACAATATATCAACCAAAAAAACTATTTAAAGAAACAGTCTCTAAGTAATGCCTTACAAATGACAGTGAAAAATTGATTAACTCCACTTATTTTCCATACTAATACTCAGTATCTCTCTGGCCTCCATGGGATGATTTTTCTTTTTTGCTCAGAAATGCCATATAATGTAAGAAATATGTTCTCTATTATAAGGTAGCAGGTTTTGCTCTAGGTCATACATTATTTTTAATATAATTTAATTATTTTTATTTGTCAAAATTCACTTTCACAAGATTTTGAAATCAAAATTTTCTTCCAATCTCTCCCCTCCTTCCACCACAGGATACTGTGTACCCCAATGACCCCTTTCCCCAATCTGCCCTCCCTTCTATCACCCCCTTTCTCTCATTCTCCCTCCCCTCTATTTTCCTATAAGACTAGATAGATTTCTATCCCCTACTGCCTGTGCAACTTACATCCTCGCTGCATGCAAAAATAATTTTTAACATTCATTTTTGAATCTTTGGGTCCCACATTCTCTCCCTTCCCCCTTCTCATACACCTTTATTGAGAAAGTAAACAATTCTATATAAATCTTACATGGATAGCCATGCAAAACTCTTTCATAGCAGTCATGGTGCAAAAGACTAATCACTTTTAACTCTGTCTTATCCTGCACTCCATTTATTCATTCTCTCCCTTGACCTGTGACCCGACAATAGTATTTGCTTCTGATTACCCCTTCCCCCAATCTTCTGTTATACTTGTTGTCCTATCCCCTTCCCCCCTGCCTTCCTCCAGGGTAAAATAGATTTTCATACCCAGTGGAATGTTTGTTATTCTCTCCTCAAGTAAAATCTGATGAGAGTAAGGCTCACTTATTCCCTCTAACCTCCCATGTCTTCTCTTCTATTGTAAAAGTGCTTTGTTATCTCCTTTATGTGAGGTGATTCAGTACATTTTATCTTTCCCTTTCTCTTTCTCCCAGTATATTCCTCTGAACACTTAACTTTATTTTTTAGGTATCATTCCTTCATATTCAGTTCCCCTTGTGCTCACCCCCTACCCCATGTATGTATGCATGGGCTGGTCATGGTGTTCAAATGCAAAAGGACTTGCCAAAAGGACTATTTTATGGACAACTCGCCTGGGGCAGGAGATCACAAGTTGCTCAAAAGAAAGAATAAAAGGACACTCTCAAGGTCTCTTTCAAGAACTTTGAATTTGATTTTGTGATGTGTGACGTGGGGAGACATTGGCACAGGACTGCTAAACATGGTATGCCCACGTCAGAAAGGGTGCTGTGCTCTATGAGCAAAACTGAATTGAGACAACACAAAGGAAACTTAGAGTGTGCAAATCTGGAGTATCCACCCCAAATGTTCACATGGACTGTCTGTGCCCAGAATGTGGCAGAGCATTCTGAGTTCATATTGGTCTGATCAGTCACAGTCAGACACACTGAAATTTCAAGTTATCATGGTGATTTCATTTTGGTCCTCTTCAAGAACTAAGGACACCAACCATATGCGTACATGAATGCATGCATATATCCATGCATACATGTATGTATATATGCATATTTTATATACATATACATATGTACACATATATACAAATACATTCATGCTCATATACCTACACATATATAATATACACATATACACCCACCCACATATATGCATGTATATGTATGTGTGTATATGTATATATTTCATGTGTATATATCTACACATGCACATACATATATGCATGCACATGCATATATGCATACACACATGCATACACACATATACATACATGAACACACACATATATGTGTATATCTTTTACATATCCTCTTCCTACCCTAATATTGAAAAGTTCTCATGAGTTACAAATATCATCTTTCCATGTGCAAATGTAAACACTTCAACTTTAATAAGTCCCTTACAATTTCTCTCTCCTGTTTACCTTTTCATGTTTTTCTTGATTCTTGTATTTGAAAGTCTAATTTTCTATTCAGCTCTGGTCTTTTCATCAAATATGTTTGAAAATCCTTTATTTCACTGAATATCCATTTTTTCCCCTGATGGATTATATTCAGTTTTGTGGGGTAGGTGATTCCTAGCTCCTTTGACCTCTGGAATATGATATTCCAAGCCCTCTGATCCCTTAGTGTTGAAGTTGCTAAATCCTGTGTTGTCCTGATTATGTTTCTCCAATACTCAAATTACTTCTTTTTGTCTGTTTATAATAATTTTTCCTTGACCTGGAAACTCTAGAACTTGGTTACAGTATTCCTAGGAGTTTTCCATTGGGGATCTTTTTCAGGATGTGACCAGTAGATTCTTTTCATTCCTATTTTACCCTCTGGTTCTAGAATATCAGAGCACATTAACTTGATAATTTCTTGAAAGGTGATATCTAGGCTGTTTTTTTATTATTGTTTTCAGGTAGACCAATAATTTTAAAGTCACTTCTCCTAGATCTATCTTCCAGGTCAGTTGTTTTTCCAGTGAGCTATTTCAAACTGCCTTCTATTCTTTTCATTCTTTTGGTTTTGTTTTATAATTTCTTGGTTTCTCATAAAGTCATTATCTTCCATCGCTGCATTCTAATTTTTAAGGAATTATTTTCTTCAGTGAGCTTTTGGACTTCCTTTTCCATTTGGCCATTTCTGTTTTTTAAGACATTTTTCTCTTCATTGATCTTTTGGACCCCTTTTGTCATTTGAGTTAGTCTATTTTTAAAGGCGTTATTTTCTTCAGTATTTTGTAGTCTCCTTTAGCGATCTATTGAATTGTTTTGGTTTTTTTTTTCATGATTATCTTGTATTGTTCTCATTTTCTTACCATTTTTTCCTCTATTTCTCTTATTTGATTTTGAAAATGCATTTTGAGCTTTGAGTTCTTCCATATTTTTCTTGGAGGCTATGAATGCAGGACCTTGATCTTGCTGTCTTCTTCTATTTGTATTCTTTGATTTTCTTGTTGTATGCTTTGATCTTCCTTTTCATAAGAAAACACCTTTTCACTTAGAACATAACCTCATATAGTCTCATTTCCCCCCATTTTGGTCATTTTACCAGCTCATCACTTGATCTTTTATCTCTTTGTTGAGTTGAGGGTGTACTGTCCCAATTTCAGGGATTTTGTGCAGTTGTTTTCAAAGATATCTCTCCAGACCTGTAAATTCTCAATTCCTCCAAAGTGGTATGATGAAAGGAGAGGTGTTTACTCCATTCCTGGCCTGCACCCTAGTCTGTGAGCAATCATTGACACTCTTTCTTGTTCTGGATCTGTAAGTAGGATTCCCTCTCCCTATCTGCACAAGCTCTGCCATGACGGTGCTCCACCTTGCCCCAGAACTGCCACCCAAGACTGTGACCCCGTTCAGCTGCTTGATTCCCTCATTGTCTGGGGCCAAGAGCTCCAGAAGCAGCCACCACTGCTGCAAAGCCACTGCTCTAAGCCTGGGGCTTAGGCTGCGGCTGGGGCTGGACCACATTCCTCTCTCACACAAGTGAGATAGCTTTTCTAATGACGTTTGAAGTTGTTGTTGTCCTTTCTGGGTTGAGAAATCTGGAAACTGCCACAACTGTCAATGATTCAGCACTCTGAAGCCTGCTCCAATCCTGTCTGTGCCAGCATGGCCCATGCTGGACTGTGCTCCACTCTAAGCCCAGTGCAATAAAACTCTCTGGTTAGCCTTCCATATTGTCTTGAGCTGGAAATGTCTTTCACTCCTTCATTTTGTGGCTTCTGCTGCTCTAGAATTGGTTTAGAGCCATTTTTGCAGGTATTTTGAGGGGTTTGGGGGAAGAGTTCATGCAGCTCCCTACTCTACTCTGCCATTTTGAATCTATCCCCATGCAAGTTATTAATGACTGCCTTTCTATTGTCTTAAAGTGCTCAGCACAATGCCTGGCACATATTAAGTACATTATAAGTGCTTTACTCACTAGCTAATTTATTGACTGACTAGTAGACTGGAATTACAGTAGCTACTTTTGCTCATACTATCACTGATTACTAACACAAAAGGCTTAACTTACTCCTTTCTGACCTAGATCAGTTCATCTCATTTGAAAGTTTGGTTTCCCTTTCCCCATTCGTGTAAGCCCAACATACTTGTACTAGAAAGAGTGAAGACTCAAACCTGGCTATAGCATCCCTTCACCTATAGTCCTACCACAGAGCATACACATGATACCATAAAGGATGTTGCCACTTGGCTATACTTTGAGAAATAGGAGTCAAAATGTGAAGTGTAAATACATTTTGTTATGCTTGAAGAAAAAACAATGAATTGAACTCATTCTGAAGAGTGATGGTTTCAAAAGCCAGTCAGATCTATTTAAATATTTATTAATTTATTGGTTTATACACTTTATAATAGCTATGGATATATAATGTTTATGGTTGCAAAGTACTTTGTGCACGTATGTATATAAACACATATGTGTAATTTTTTACATACTATGTTGCAGGATTCCTACCCATCTCACTCCTACACCCAAGTATACACAATAGAATGACTATCTAATTTGGACATTACCATTAACTTAAAATAGACTGATATTTCTTTCCCTTTAAGATCAATCAACACCAAAACCTGTCATAGAAGAAAAGACGAAACATCTGATACAGAATTTCTGCATACAAGAGGAAAAAATTATGTCATCATTGGGTTTTTTTTTATTATTGAATTGATTATTGAATTATTCATTGAATTGATTGGTCAAACTGTTACAAATCATATGGCAAAGCTCATATTTCTTGACAAGGAATTAGAATAGCTTATGCTTCCCTTTCCTGGTTTTTGCTTTTAGCAAGCCAGTTTGAGGTTTACTGGGATAAAAAGGGAGAAAGTAAGCAAGTTTAAAAAATATATATAACAAGCTTCAGTGTCAGCTGCCTGTCAGAGGCACTCTTATAGTGTTATTTTTCAATACTGAAGCATTTCTATGACCACCACTCAAAATGAGCACTGTCTTAGCTGAAAGGAATTATTTCAATCAAATTATGACTAGTCTGCACAATACAATTACCTAACTTAATTCAAAGAATGAATTAATTGAACAAGCTTTCCCTTCTGTCACATTTCAATGGTTACAAAAGGAAATTGAGTGACAGAATTATATTTCATAAGAAAGTGTGTATATGTGTTTGTGAAGGCATGTATTATTTCTTTATAAATGTCATTCCAAAATAATTATTTTCTATTTTCTGTTTTTTAGGAATATGAAACATATTTGATAGTGAAAAAAACATTTTAGAAGCACATGGAATAGGTATTTGCAGAAGGAAAGTACTACTTTACTTGTGCCCACTGATTTCTCGGAGGAGTACCTCTACTGACAAAAACAAACAAACAAAAAAAAAAAAACAAACCTTCAGCATGAATTGCTACATATCACTACATCTTCTCTTGGGACTGGCTCAACTATGTCCCTGTCACACAGATATGACCAACTCTAAAATGCATGAGATGAACCAGTCACTGCGATCTCAGTTGAGAGCAAAACGTAGCTGGGTGTGGAATCGTTTTTTTGTACAAGAGGAACTGACAGTAACTGAGCAACATGTTGGCCGGGTATGTTTCCTGTGCTTCAGAAGTTCTATAATGAGTGAACTTTTCACCAAAAATAAATGAATAAGTCAGAGAAGTTATGCTAATGACTTAGTATGACTGAAATGGCATACAGAGAATTGCTAGAATGAATCAAAAGCCACCACAGTTCATAATTTCAGGACCATAAGCAGCACAATTATCCATCATTTTTTTAAAGTAGCCTTAAAATTCCTTTTCAATTGTCTAAATAACAAGGCTGCCCCCCATTTATCAACATCTAGCATTTTCATGTTGCTAATTTTGGCAGTGGATCAAGACAACCGCACTAAGAACAGTACAGTTTGCAAGTAGTATTTAGCATGCTATTTTCCATTACACTAAGTAGCACTTGATTTACCTATCATTAATTTTTAATGAAACCTATTAATACTGAAATCCTTTTACAGCTAGGAATCTACAGCAAACTGCAAGATTCATTAGATTAATGTAGTTAAAATATAAGGAATATTTATTTTCATCCCCCTCCCATTTTAGAATGTTTTGGAGAAAAGTTCATTAATACAACAAAATATCCCTGTCTATATTATTATTTATTATTTAGCTTTTTTAAAAACTGTACAGGTAATTGCAGCCTATAGATCTCTTGCCCTTTTCTGTAAGGCATTTTCTAGATGAATGAACTGAAATAAGTTTAACTGCTAATTAACTAGCACTAAAATTTAATTGGGCCCAAAGGGTGAAATGTTCAAAATTCATTAATTCCCTTTTCACAGGGCTTTCAGAATAGTTCTTTTACTTGAATGGTGTCTCATTTCAATAGGAGTGTACATATATGTGTGGCTTACATGCATAAATTTAAGCATGTGCAAAGGTGGCTGTTTATGCTAGAGTCTTAGAAATTCCAAAGAAATAAAATTTGAAACACATTTTATATCTCGCTGATGGTTGTTTCCTTGCCACTTGGAATAAAAAAAAAGATTACTAAAGCACTATATAGTTGTTTTGAAAAGTACTACAATTATCATAAACCAACATGTCTCCATGAATGGGAGATGTAATTGAGGCTTAGAGTTAATTCTTGATAGTTAACTATGTCTCTCTTTAGCTGTGTTCTCAAACAACATTTTTCAAAGGAACATATGCTCTCTTGTCAACAAACAAAGTGAGAGATTAACATCATCTGGTAACTTTGGATAAAAAGGCCACTGTAGGGAAATATATCAACATGAGCCCAAAGTTAGGTTGTATTACTTATAAACTCTACCTGTTTTAGGATACATATCCACCACATAAACCACACTTTGCTTTACTTCAGGTTACAATGACTTCTGGTTATTTTCCAAGCTGCAGACAGTCTTTTAGAAAATAGTCTGTCTTACAGAAAAGTTTTCCATCCACATCCAATTCAGACTTTAATAACATGCAACACAGTCTCAGTTAACTGATTTAACACAGAGCAAGAGCACTTGTGATAATTGAAAACTTAATAAAAAAAAGAATGTCACTGCTTCATTCAGTATAGGACACATCCATATTTTGATTTGGTAAAAAAAAAAAAAAAAAAGATTTGCACCAGAAGTAGCAATTTTATATAAAATTTCCCCTTATAGTATTGTTTCCTAAAATTTTAGTACTGTATAGAGTAGACTTCCATAACGCTAAGGTGTCTGTGATTGAAACATAATTTAATTATGCACTTTATTTTATATGTGAGGCACGGGATCAAAGAAAGTCTTGCACATAAGGCATTTATTTTCTCTAGAACATATTTCTATAGAAAATTGTCTAATTAATAGTGCCTAGGTCATAGTGTAAATAACTCATAGCAAGGATTTCTCTACTGATTACACATTCTTAATTATCTCAGGTTCCCTTGTAATATTAAACCAAGCTTTTAAAATCTATTGTTAGAGTGACTATATTGAAATGTCATGTGGTGTGTGCCTTGCTCATCTTGATAGAATGTGTCCATTTCATTTTTGCTCTTCATTTTCACTGTGTTCCACACAGACACAAATTTTGGTATAAAAGTACAAAGAATTTATCCATGTAATAAATAGTAAGTTGAATACTCTCCTGATTTGTCACATGTCACTAGTTGATAGAAATTCCGCAGGGCTTAGATCAGCACTGGTTCAAAATGAGGTAGATTACTGAAGTTAATTATATCAAGACTTTTCCCCAGTTGACATGAATTTTTTTGGTAACTGTTCTAATATAATAAGTAGTAAAATGGGAGCTTTCAAAGGTGATGGCTTCTTTGATACTTTTATGATCCTGTTCACCTCATAATTCTTCAGAGTCTCTCAGATACATGGAAGAGCACATTAACATAAGGTGATCAAATAACGTCATGCATGTAAAGTCAAACTGTAGAAATCATTTTCTTATCATGTATATTTTTATATTATATTGAAAAAGTTTGAACTGTTTCTTTATACCCTTTCTATATTGGTAAAGTTAACGTAAATATCAAAAGTTGACTAAACTCATTATTAAATTGTTTCATTATTATAAATGATATAAATTGATCTTTCAGAAAATAACAATTGTGGATATAGTGAGGAAGAGAATTTTCAGGAGGGAAAGTCAGGATAGCAGAGAGAAATCAGTTGGGAAAAAAATGTTACACCTCTTTTAGCCTGCGAAAAATCAGTGAAAAAAATACTAATTTCTTTATGGATCCTTCTAACTGTTTCAATCACATGCAGTTACATGAGCATCGTAAATAACATGCATATGTTAAATTTTGCAAAGTATTTTTACGTTACCTCATTTAATCCTTCCAAACACACTATGAGATAGGTGTTATTGCTATCCCTATTTTATTGATGAGGAAGCTAAATTTGATAGAAGTTGTGATTTTCTCAGACACGTGGAATTTGTGTCATGCAGGATTTGAATCCTAAATGTAACTCATCCTCATTTCCCTCCATATATTTTACCCCATATATTTTTATTTTGTATCAGACACTGTGTTTCCAAATTTTCTGGTGAGCCTCCTTGTTCTCTAATGTTTCCCTTGGCACAGAATAATTTGTGCAGATTAGGCTAGAATGTTGCTTTCCTACCTATAACTTTTACTGACCTTGAAGGGAAAGCTGAACCAAACTTCAAAATTGTGTAATTGCTTATAGGTAGCCAGACTAGCAATCTTGGGAGGGGCAAAATTGAAATAAGCAGGCTTCTAGAAAATCAACTTTCCAAAGAAGTATAAGATAATTTTTAAAAAGTGAAATTAATAGATAAATGCTTTCTTGATTTGTTTATTTAAATTTCATAAACTCTAGATCTCCTTGGTTCTGCATGTCATTTTTTCTAAACAACTCACTTCTACTTAAACAAAAAAACCCTTTATCATATAATATTATTAAAAGTTTATAACTATATACCACAAAATGACTTTTATACTTTATCTTATTTGATCCACATAAAAGTCCTATTGTACATGTATTGCAAGTATTATTACTCACGTTTTATACATAAGGAAGAAGGAAAAATGAATTGTCCAAGACAGTACAGATAGTTAAATGATGGTGCTCAACTTGAATATGGGTCTCTGATTCAATATCATGTAACCTTTCTACTGTGTTACTGCCTCTCATGTATACAAGTGTAAATTTTTAGGTGAAAATATCTTAAAAATATGGTCTTTGTGACAAACTAATGATCAGACTAGATAAATTCAGAAAGTTATCATGAAAAGATCTGCCATTGTTGATCAAACTTTCTTATAATAGCAATGCATAACATTATTAAGACATAATCATATTTACCAGTGGATAGAGTATCCACCGTGATAGAAACATAGATCCTTAAATAGGAAATGAAATTTAAAAAGTTCTTAAATTACTCCCTCATTTAGCTTTAAGTATAAACTAAAATATTATCTTTTACCCCTCACAGCTGACATCTAATCTGGATGAAGGGAATGCGTCTTTGGTGTACTTGTTGTCTGGGGATGGAGCTGGGACTGTTTTTACCATTAACAACAGAACAGGTGATATAACTGCTATAAAAAAGCTTGATAGAGAGGAGAAAGCCTACTACAAACTAAGAGCTCAGGTAATAAATATTTACACTGGGAAGCCTGTGGAACCTGAATCTGAATTTGTCATCAAAGTTCTGGATATTAATGACAATAAACCACAATTCCTAGATGGACCTTATGAGACCAGCATACCAGAGATGTCTCCAGAAGGTACTGTACATCAGACCTGTAGCATCTACCTCACTGTGTTGTCCTATATAAATGGTTATTTTCTCCCTTCCCCCTTCTTTATAATCTCTCTTGGGCTTGTTTGATATCAAAGTCACAAAATATCAATAAATATATTGACTTAATTTATAGGATGTTATCACTTTCTTTATAAAATCTCTCTTTTTTACTTTATAGTATAAATACATGCTTCTTTTTTTAAATTAAATTTATTTATTTAACTTTTAACATTCATTTTCACAAAATTTTGGGTTACAAATTTTCTCCCCTTTTATCCCCTCCCCCCCCCAAACACCAAGCATTCTAATTGCCCCTATGACCAATCTGCTCTCTCTTCTATCATCCCTCTCTGCCCTTGTCTCTGTCTTCTCTTTTGTCCTGTAGGGCCAGATAGCTTTCTATACCCCTTTACTTGTATTTCTTATTTCCTAGTGGCAAGAACATTACTCAACAGTTGATCCTAACACTTTGAGTTCCAACTTCTTTACCTCCCTCCCTCTCCACCCCTTCCCTTTGGAAGGCAAGCAATTCAATATAGGCCAAATCTGTGTAGTTTTGCAAATGACTTCCATAATAGTTGTGTTGTATAGGACTAACTATATTTCCCTCCATCCTATCCTGTCCCCCATTACTTCTATCCTCTTTTGATCCTATCCCTCCCCATAAGAGTCGACCTCGAATTGTACTCTCCTCCCCTTCCCTCCCTTCTATCATTCCCCCCGACCCTGCTTGTCCCCTTATCCCCCACTTTCCTGTATTGTGAGATAGGTTTTCATACCAAAATGAGTGTGCATTTTATTCTTTCCTTTAGTGGAATGTGATGAGAGTAGACTTCATGTTTTTCTCTCACCTCCCCTCTTTATCCCTCCACTAATGAGTCTTTTGCTTGCCTCTTTTATGAGAGATAATTTGCCCCATTCAATTTCTCCCTTTCTCCTCCCAACATATTTCTCTCTCACTGCTTGATTTCATTTCTTTTTTTTAAGATATGATCCCATCCTCTTCAATTCAATACATGCTTCTTAAAGAGATTTTAACATTAATCATATTTAAGAATTCTGATTTGGGGAATATTGATTTATTTGTAGTGGTTGATTATACTATAACAAACTGATCAGAGTGATAATCATATACTTTTTTCCAGAAATTTTATAAATCATACTCCCCTTCATAAAATTCTTATTTCAAGTAGCTCATTTTGATTTTCCTTTCAGTCAAAATTTCCTAGATGAATATTTCTGCATATGTAGGATGGAAAGAATATTTTTAGTTATGAATTCTTTAATAATTGTTTATGCATGTTGATTAGTAATAATTATAATTATGACTATAGCAATAACAAATAAACTAAAAGACTTGTGTGACATTCAAACACTTTGGAGCAGTCTTTGCAGCATACTAGTTTGCTGTAATGGGTGAGTATATGTGACAGGGAAGACATTAGCCACATAGTGAAGCTTGGGCAACTCTGAATCAGACAGGTCTGCCTCCTTAGACATTAAATGGCAGTAACATTTATAGATCATCTTCTTCCCAATGGATTTGTTCTGCAGTTCAGAGCTAAAATTTCATTTCTTAATGTGTTAGGTGTGTTAGGGGATATACAAATTATGTGCTATCAAGTAGATCATATGATAGTATGATAATATAGAGTCAGAATGATCCCTCATTTGATAGATGAAGAAACTAAGCCTTAGAGAGGATAAGTGACTTACCCCAGTTGATACAGATAATAAGTAAAAAATCTAGCATCTATATATCTTTAAAGCACTATATTGAACAACAATAACCTATCAATAACCAATATCAACTAAAAATACTCATTATAATTATAAATAACTGTTAGTTGGCTTTGATTTCATTGAGACTGACTACAACCTTTACTAGCTATTAATTTTAATTACCTAAACAAGTAGCTTTATATGACCCTTGTGGAATAGAACTTAGAGTACATTTTTTAAACCTCCAAATCAATTATCAAAAATACGTGGTGATATAATCAGTCATCTTTGAATAATATTATATTTAAAAAGAAACACTTATAAAATCCATGTATATGTTCTGGAAATGCACATTACCTCATTCATTAATATTCTCAAACACTTTTCAATCTGAAAAGCACATGAAATATATGTTTCTCTAGATCCTGTTATTTAAAGAGAAACAAAAAATGCATTTTTCTTACATATGACACAAATCAATTAAAAACACTTAAAATGACAAATTCCTGATTTTAAGATTGCATATTTACATAATCAATGAAGGGTTCTCATAAATAAAAAAAGAAAGTTAGTATTCTTTATAAAAAAGGTACAAAATAGGAATTTCTATCATGTTTCCAGCATTTGTTATCATGGTCAAAATGTAGCAGTTACATTAAATTTTGTTTCCTTCAGTACCTTCTAATCTGACAAAATTTGATACTTTGGTGCAATCATCATGACAAAGATTTCAATACTTAGAGCAAAAATAGACTGAGTTTTGGATAAAATCCTCTTTTTTTTGTCTTTACAAACTGGTAATATGTTAGTTTTTCAGGTAAATACTGACAGATTTTACTGTCTTAGTGAGCTATTCCTCTTCACCAAATTGAGTTAACCTCTACATCAAGTTTGTGAAAAACAGAAGTGTCAGAATTTACAATGGGACTTGGGAAGGGGTAATATGATTGACCTATTTCTCAGGAGGAGAGGAGAGAAGAATAAAATAAAACAAAAATAAGTAAAGAACACTTTTCAAATCCAGAATGACAAGTGAAAAAAAACATTTTTAGCTATTTCATTTTATGTTTCCAGGCTTGAAATTAATTGCATCTAAAATATAAGTTCATTTGAGAACAATTGCTCACTGTATTGGAGAAATAAAACTAAGGCTACTTTTAGGCAATTCTAAAAGTGACAGAGGCTCTATGTGACCCCTACAATTAGATATTGTTTTCATCAAATATGATGTATTTAGTTTTTACAGACATAGAAATATATAGTACTTCAATTTGAATGTTTTGTTTAACTTTTCTGAAATCAGAAGTACAGAGTTGAGCCAAAACACTGTTCTACTGTTAACTCTAGACTGTCTTTAAGTGGCTTCTTATTCACAGCAAGTGTTTCCTGAATGAAGCTCATTCAGACTATGAGTGGGTGTAGAGAACTAATTAAAGTGTAGTGGGACTAAAACTCTTCATAAAAAGTACCTTTCCTCATAATTTATTCATAAACTTGTTCTATGAAAAGATATCTTTTCTACTTGCCATTGATAGTAAAACAAAAATAACTGTAGCAACAAAATAAATGATGCATTTTTTGATTCTGGGTTTTATAATTCTCAACTGTAGTAAAAGTATGACATGCATATGGCTAGTTTATTATGTAACAGTTTAAGAATGCTTGGATATCAGAATTAAACACTATCACAGATTTCTAGGCTCTGCTAATGTTTACATGATAATATAGTTGAACAGATAGGGAGTTAGATTCATTATCAAGTAAGAGGAAATGAGATAGGATGGAGGAGAGGACTATTAGATAGGTAATCAGTACATTAAGGATAGTTTTTGTATGTGTGTGTGTGTGTGTGTGTGTGTGTGTGTGTGTGTGTTTTGGAGGCCACTATAGACTCCAGAAATAAGGGTAGGGAATGGATTGGTCTATATCCAATGATTCAAGAGGAATAGGAGAATAAAAGAACCTTTTGGCAAAGTTTAAAACTGAACTGATTGTAACAGGCAGAAAACAAGAATTAATGAAAGTGGGAGGTTGAGGAGTGTTTTGTTGAAACAGACAATTTGCTCACAGTAGAAGAGTTTCTGAAGGACACAGTAGAAGACAATAGAGCCTTAAACAGGGTTGGTGTGAAAGTGGAGAGGAGTATAGCTGAATTTCATAAGACTTAAAGTATTCCTGAAGATATAATTATAAGAAAGGGGTTTGTACCTAGGGTGAGAATTTTTGATAACTAGGATTGAATAAGTAAAAAGTCACAAGCATTTGTGAAGCACCTACTCTATACCAGCCATGATGCTAAATAAGGAGACAGGAGATCTGCAGAAAATATAAGGAAATGTGTTTTAATGGGGTGTGCAAATGTCAAGAGAGAGAAAGGATGCTTAGGCTGAATTTTGTAACTGAAAGAATTTATTGAACTAATTAGAATTGAATTTCTAATTGAAATGCTGATGTGATGGTATAGCCTTAATCAATCTGTAATCAGGATAATAGGTCAGTCATGCTCTCATTGCAACTTTGAAAAGTTAGAGAAGGATAGTCTCTGGGGTTGGTCTTTGGATTCTTTCAAATAAGCAGACTTAAATGGTACCACATTTAGAGGTTTCTATCATAGATTATCTTACATGTATGTCATATCCCCCTATTAAACTTAAAACAGCCTGAGGTTAAGGAGTAAACTTTGTACCCTACCTCATCATCTGCCATAGGTTCCTATAAGTGACAGGTACTTAATAAACGTTTATGGAACTGAGGTTGATTATAAGACACATTTATATGCACCAATAAGATTAAAAATTTGTTCCAATGGAAAATATGAATGACTTTTGGATTATCTATATTAGCAACCATGAGTGTAGGTAATGAGTTGACTCTATAAACGACTTTAGTACTTATAATGTGGAAAGTATTACACGTAGCTTATATAAGACATTTAATTCCTCTTAAAGCTTTACTTTCTTTAAATAGAGACCTATGGATTGTTTGAAATACTATGTTTTCTATGCTCCTTGTACATTTAGGTTTATATGGTAAACAGATTACTATAGAAATTGTATTTTATTGCAGGCTATTTAGTATGAAAAATATGATCTCAACATTATACGATAACTCTGAAATGACCAAAACATTAAAAAAAAGATGTGATTTTTTTCATGCAATATGTCAAAGTAACTCTTGTAAAGTTTAACTCAATAAATAGCCTTCTTGCTGATGGAGTAAGTTGACAAAAAATTTTCCTACAACTTGGACAATAAAATGAACTTGTTAAAAAGTATTTCTTTTGTGAAATACCCTTGTTGACAGCCTCATGGGATTATTGCCAATTTTGTAAGTTGTATGTAATTGACTTTCCACTACAGATGAAATGATGTTCTGCAGACTGATTCTGCTATCTCTCTGGCTCAATATAGCAAGTATTAGCAGATATTTTCACAATGTGAAACCCTATCAAAATCCTGTTGAATATTTGTCTTTCTTTCTTTGATAGCAGTTTATTTTTTTAACTCTCACTGTGTCTTAAATTGTCTATTGTTACAGTAGAAGTCGTTCCCTCTAACTGTGGAGTTCTCAGTACAGACTTTTAAATCACACACACACACACACACACACACACACACACACAGAAAGTCAGATTGATCTACATGGCTTACAATATGATTAAGGTGAAAAGTAGAATTTGAGATAAGGATAAAAGGAAACAAGTAAAACTAAATAATGATGAGATGATAATTAAACTCCTGTGACATCTTTTAGCTCTAATGTGCCTCAATTCTTTGATTCAAAGTCCTATGTTACATCTATAGAAGCAATTAATTCAAATTTATATAATATTATAAGATTTACAGGGCACTATAATCATAACAAACAACTTGTGACATAGTTTGCACAAGTATTATTATACCCATTGTATATCATAGACACAAACTGGTTAAGTGATTTTTCCAAGACACAAAGTTGTTAAATATTGGAGCCAAGATGCGAACCAAGTGTCCGGACCATTCCTTAAATTTGTAACACTTAGAATTTCATGCTTGCTTTTTATTTTTATTTTTGAGAGTAGATCTTTCACTTCTCCTTAGGCAATCCAATGGCCCCTTGTTCCAAAGGACTACCATATTGTTGTCAGGACATCCATTTGTTTTTAGCTCTATTGAAACTCAGAAAAGCTGAACTCACATAGAGCTTAGCCTCCCAGTTGCAGGGATTCCAGCCTACCAGTCTCAGATATGATTATGTCTTGACTGTAAATTTTCCTATTCTTCTTAGGTATGAGCAAACTTTATGAGGAACTAGCAATCAGTGAGAAACAATGAAACTGACCCAAAGCTTAAGTAGAAAATACAGCTTCTAACATTTTTTGATTTCACAGAATTATAATTTAGAACTGGAAGAAAATGTAGAATCTCCATTTTTTTTTCAGTTGAAGTCTAGAGTCATTAAAAATTAAAAAAAAAGTCTTACCCATGTTCATATATTTTGCAAGTAAAAACATCAAGATTGATTCTGGATGCCTTAATGACAAAAGATTCATACAACAATGGTGTCTTCCATCTCATCACGGAATGGATACCTTCAAATGTATTTTTTAGTTTTTAATCTGGAACCATGTGCATAGGATTGTGTTTTCTGAGGTCATTGTGATAGCACTGTTACGTAAGAACTCTTTCCTTTTAATGTTTTATAAAGTTAATGTGTTTAGTTCATTAACTCCTAATAAACTAATTATAAGTTAATTAACTCTTCCTCATCCCTAGCAGGGATGAGAATGAGAATGAGACAACAGAAACATACATTCTGATTGAAGGAGATACAGGAATCTATAAAGCATGTTTGGATGCTCCAAACACTTAGGGGACTCTGGAAAAATAAAGAAACAGAGAATGAGCCAGGGGGGTAAGTGAGCAAAATTGTAATAAGGAAGAGAAGAGGCATAGTAGAATGTACAAGTTCCCCATGATACAGTTTTTATGTCTTCAAACTTCAAAATAAAGGACAGAGTAAATTGTTAAAAATGAGCAAATTTAAAAACATAAATAAACATTTAACCTCTGTGTTTGCAATTCATTTTTGCCTAATTTTAAGGAATATTTTGTTTTATCATAGCAGGCTCCTTGAAAGCAAGAAATATTTTGCTTTTCTTAGTCAGTGAAGTTGCCTTTTAAGATGCACTCTCTATATAGCTAACACTTTGCTAAGCTCTGGGAATTCAGAGAAAGTCACAAAACAGGCTCTGCTCTCAAGTACCTCACAAAGTATGATCATGAAGACAACATGTAAACAAGTATGTACAAACAAAATTTACCTGGATTAAATGAGGATATCTCAGAGAGAAGACTAAGATTAAGGAGGACTGGGAGAAAAGTATTACAAAAGATGGTGCTTTAGCTGAGACTTGAAGAAGTCCAGGGAAGCCAAGACACAGAGATGAGGGGACAAGAACATGTGTCAGATAGAGGGAATGGCCAGAGAAAACTCACAGAAAACTATCTTGTGAGGAAGAGCACAGAGGCCAGTGTCCTTGGATCTCAGAGAATGAGGAGCATAATAAAGTGCGAAAAGATGGGAAAAATAGAAAGAAGACATTATGAAGGGACTTTTGAAAAAGAATGTGGTTTTTTTTGTCTTTGTGTTCCCAGGGCCTAGTACACTGCTTTACATAGGCAAGATGCTTAGACAATATTTTGATTTGATTTAAATTGATGGGAATTACTTTGGCATAAAAATTTTGTTTATTCTTCCAAACAAAGTATTTTTATTAAGTAATCAAGCAAAACTATGTTTGAATGATTAAAAATCATAGATTGAGAGTTGAAAGTACTTTGATTTGCATCTAGAGGTCATCATATTTAAATGTTTTTATAGCTGATTATATATATATTAATATATAAATATATCTATACTATTATTTATATTAGTAATATAAATACATAAAACTAACTCTTCCTTTTTTGTACTTAAAGTTCTAACTCCCAGACTGTGGTTAGACAAGAATATTTATGACAAGTTACTTATGGTGCCTCCAATATACCTACTTGCATATATATTACATCAGTTGTATCCCTTTGATTCAAGAATTCAATAAATTGTAATAGGCTTTGTTACACTCATGTTTCAGAACATAGACCATAAAAGCTGCATTGTTTTGTTTATGCTGTTTTATTGGACTAGTCTCCATCGTTTCTTGTGCATTAGTTATCTGCCTTGCCAAAAGGGTGACAAACTACCTCATGACTTCCTACCATTAATTCACAGAGGGAGAGGAGAATGCTGTACAGCTTCAAATTCATTGCTAAATATGGCAACCTCTATAATCACAGACCACCATTTATTGTCTCCACAGGAACTTCAGTTATCCAGGTTACAGCTACAGATAATGATGATCCTTCACATGGGAATAATGCTAGACTCCTTTATACTATACTACAAGGACGACCCTATTTTTCTGTAGAGCCAACGACAGGTATTACTAACAACGTGTAATTCTATGACATTCTAAATTGGGCATATAGAAGAACAGAATTGTAAAAGAACAAACTGGTAATGAAAATGAGTATCAGTTCTCAAGAAATTACAGTCTTAATTATTTCTTTTCTCCTTTATTAGATACATTATATCCAATTTATATAAAAGTAAGCTAATTTCTCCTTGGAATTATATTTTAAATTTCTGAATAAAATTAGTGATGCAATGGATACAATGAAAAATAAATAAATTTTATATATATATATATATATATATATATATATATATATATATATATATATATATATGTATATATGATGTGATAACGAATGGGAGGAAACTGCTTTATTTAATAAAAAGCCTTTCTAGACTCATGTTCTAGCACTGATGTTGGCCAACTGCATCACTGTAGGAAAGTCATTTTAGGTAGCTGTGCCTGCAGGTAACTCTCTAAAACTATAAATTACAGAATAGTAACAGACCTGCATTGATAGAGCTTCTTAACTTCAAGTTCCCTTCAGCAAAGCAATCACAGTTCCTGGGCCCAGAAATAGGGTGACACCGTGTGGTATGATATCGTGGAAAGTTGCCTAGGTCTTAAAATAAGAAATCTTGAGCCTGAGTCCTGACTTTACCATTTACTAGCTTGCCATATGGAAGTTACTTAATATTTCCATTTCTTTTCCAATTTCCTTATCTATAAAATGGAGAAATTAGTGATGAAAGTGGTTACAAAAGCTTTCTATAAAATTTAATGTATAATTATTAGCATGTTCTTACCCTGTCAATTGCCCTCTTGTCACTAATACTTTATTCTTTCTAGGTTTTCCTTAGACTGCTCTCTTCTGGTTCTCTTCATACCCATCTGATCATTTCTCACTCTCATTTGTGGGATCTTCATCCAGGTCATACCCACTAAACATAGGTGTCTCTCAGGTTTCTGTCCTTGGCCCTATTTCCTTCTTATATAATACTTCACATGGTAATCATATTGCCTCCCAAAGTTTCAGTTATCTATTTCTATATCTATGATTCTCAAATCTACTTGTCCAACTCTAACTTCTCTGCTGATTTCCAACTGTTTATTGAATATCTTAAACTGCATATCTTGTAGATATTTTAAAGTCTACGTATCTAAAACTGGATTTTTGACCAATAATTTAAAGTGAACACCCTAAATTTAAGTTGACATAAGAATATAATTTAGCACAAAGAATACAATAAACAATTTTATATTAATAAAAATACAGTATGCAACTTTGAGAAAGAATAAATTCCAAGGAGTAACCTCTTAAAGAAGACATTTTGGAAAATCCGTGGTCATTTATATGATGAAAGAAGCCCAAAACAATAAAAATACAAGTTGTATCAAATCCAAATTAAGAAATTTGTGTAAATTTAATATAGTGAATGATAGAATATTTGTCAAGGGATGTGGTCGAAACTCTAGATTAAAGGGTTGATCTGTAAAAGATGCAAAATTATTGGATCGTAATTGTGCATGAATTGTTAGCAGTGTACTTCACCAGTTTCCCCTTCATACTTCAAGCCTCATCTTCACTTTCTTAAGGGAAGCCATTGAATGTAATATTACCAAAATATATAAGGCAATTACATGTATATGTACTGTATACAAAGCCTTCATAATGACTAGAACTCAAAAATCTATCAAAACCTACATGAAAACAATATTTTTGAGAAACACAAGAGGGTGTGGCAACATGTATCAAGTAGTAGTAAGCCCAGACCTTTATTGATTTAATTAATATTGAACAATTCACACCAAAGTTACCTTTATTTAACCTCCATTTATTGATTATTACAAAGTCTTTGGCACAAATCCATACTCATGTTTTAGTCATTTACTGAAAATATATAGAATAGAACTAAGTGAATTTCAAATGTTAAAGAGATTGATGTCCACATGGGAAAGAAAAAATACTGTTTTATATTTAATAATAGGATATATGCAATATAATAATTTTTAGAATAATCAGCAGAAAATGTCCCATATCATAAGGAGAAAGATTAAGATTGCTGTGGATTCCCCTAGTTTTAAAACCGATGCCATCAGTTCTAAATAAAAGAGAGTATGAGTGTCAAGTCAAAGAAGGAGTTACACCATGGTGTTTTATTAATCATTTGATGCATGTATATAACATCACATTATATAGCTCCACTAAAAAGTGGATATGTTACTGTATCTCATGAACATTTCTCCATTGATAACATGTCCATTGAACTGGATATGTTCTATATTTTTAATGTGAAACACAAAGAACAGAAATTTAAAGCTCAGATTTTGAATCTACAGATCAAACTGAATTAATGGATAGGGTGATGCTTGCAAATTCCTTCATTTTCACCGGGCAACTCATGTGAATCATGGCATTATGTACGGGAAAGTTGGGATTGAGTATTTTAAAAGGCTTATTGACTTCATAAGACAAAGACTAAAAGGCAACAAATACCTGCAAAACACCAGTTTATATATACATATATATATGTATATGTATATATATATTTATATATATATATGTATATGTATATATATATATATATATATATATATATATATATATATATATATATATATATATATATATATATATATATATATATATATATATACACACTTTTTTGGACATGGTGAAATGGAAGACCACAGATCTAGAAGATATAATACTCTATACAATATTATAGAAAATACGTGTCTCACAATCTCAAGGTAGTTATTCAAATATTGACACTTCCTCCTCAAAAAAGAGCAAAAGAATGAACAAATGCTTGCAGAGCATATGGGAAATAGACTGATAGCTATAGAAATAACAATTCACCAAACAGACCTTACATCAGAAAACAATAACATAGGACAACTTTATGTATATGTCACTGGTATGATCATATTTTAGCTAAAACAGTTTATGTAATGGTAGAGTGATATCCACATGAATGCAATGAACAAAACAGCAAAAAAGTCATTATATAAATTATGGAGTTATACTGATTTTTTAAAATAAAAATGCAGAGATTTGTGATACCTATTCATACAAAATTCATTGCCTCGAGAAATATAGTAAGGTTATGCTAAGGCTATGGATTTCTTTATTAATATAGATTATGCCATAAAGTTGTGTAAACTATGCAAAATTTCATAATATCTTAAAATACTAGCTACTGCCAAATACTGAGAAAAATTATCTCATGTAAAATAAAAGATTGGCAAGACCTTATAATATAAATCAACCTCCACAAACTATTCCTATGCGTTTAACAAATGAACTATATTGGAACTGGAGTGTCACTACAGAAAGTATTGTTGCCCAGGCACAAAATTTGGCCCAAAGATTTCTTATAAATGTTTCCAAACTGAATATATGTGGTCTCTAAACTACCTGGAATTTTAAAAAATCAAATATATAGAGGTATAGAAGAAATGAGAGACATGTGGGACTAGAATGTGGGAATACGATGAGATGCATATCATCCTTGGCAACCTGTTTGAATTAAAAATAATGGCAATGATATGTGTTCTGAGCATACTAAATGGAATCTCAATATTTTTTCAACTATTTATGTATTTGCTTGCTTGTCCGTTTATTTATTTGCTTATTTATTTATTTTATTCACCTGCATACAAACCCAAAAATATTAAATGTAAAAGAGTAATAGCTGGATAACAACTTGTTCCTAAATCATTTATATTTCAACACTGTAAAATAGATAAGAATAATATAATAAGTTAATAATTAAAATAGTCAGTAAACATTTATTAATCACTTACAGGATCTGTGCTAAATGCTAGGGATATAAACATGAAAAAAAAAGGTAATACTTGCCTGCAAGGAGTTTATGATCTCACAATGGTAGACTACACAAAAAACAAGGCTGGAAAGGGTTGAGGAGAAGGTACCTGCCATATAGGCATGGTGAAGAAGTGAACATAATCCAAAATGAGTGCAGCAAGAGAATCCAAAAAATAGTAATAATACTTCATAGGTATATAACATTGAAAGATACATTTTCCCCCTTCAGCACTGGAAAATAAGTTATTCAGATGTTATTTTCCTTTTGGAAAAAATGCATATATAAAGGTTAAACCAAACTTCTTTCATTACAGTGATTACTTTCAATGCTAGCTTTAAAATTTAATATCTGGATTACCAGGGACAAGTTAGATAAAATGCTACATTTTTATTTTCAAATGTTATCATAGTTTTGGACATCAAGATTCATGGTTGTACATTGGCTATGATTCTTGGATCACTATGTCATTTTGTGCGACATACTTTCAATAATTTCTTATAATCATCAGAAATTTGGTTTTAATTATTTTTGGATCAATATACTATTAATATAATTTAAAATACAATACAATTTCACTAAGCATTAATTGATCATTTATTATGTCAAATACATACTTACAAATAGATTAAGTTGTCTGAATTCTAGTCAAATCTCTATGAATCCTAATACACTTTGGTTAGGAATTACTTATTTCACCATTTGTTTTTAGTAGTAAACTAAGCTGGAATAATCTTATAAAATATAAGCCAAATTTAAAATAGGAACCTAGTCTATTTTGCCTTTTGCTGATGTTTTGTTTCTAACCATAGATTGATTAAAAGAAACAAAACAAAACACCTTACTTATCTTTTGTTTTTGCATAGGTAATAATATAAAGGCACTGAAAAAAAAAATAAAAAGACAAAGAAAGAGGGCCACCCAAGAGTAATAAAAAGACAGAAAGACTAGAAATATAAGACTGAAGCATGTCAAGGGGCCCAAATATTTTCAACATCTAGGACAAAATTATATACATTCCAGAATACACTAAATGTGTTATATTTATATTATCTTTTTTGTCCAACCATTGTGTATATGTGTGTGTGTCTTAAAATTAGTTTTCTAAAAAGTGTTCAGATAAGATTAATCAATCCACTTTGGTTACTAACATAGCAAAAAAATAGGTTAACTTTTATAATTTAATACAATTTTTCAAAGACATGACTAAATGGATTCATAATCAGCTTGATTCTCCTGTGACTGGAAAACCTTTTAAAATAATCTGAGCTTTAACTTGCTTTGGTAGGGAGCTTATATAATGAAGTGAAATTGCTATATTTTTCATACAGCCATACTTTTTTTGAAATAGAAGAAACCTAAGTTTTCCTGAAGTTTAACCACTCATTTTACTCTGGGGAAAACTGCTGACCAAGTTAAGTGTCTTACCTAATGACTCCTAGTTAATTAGTGTGAGAGATAGTATACTTGTAGCTGGAAAACTTGAGTTTGAATTTTGTTTCATTCTTTTACTTGTCTAACAAATTTGTGTTAGTTACTCAAATTCACTTAGTTTCAGTTTCCTCATTCTTAAAGTAGAGATAAATAATACTTGTGCTAATTCGCCTGATTCCTTTGAGAAGCAAGTTATATAATGTATTTGTAGAGTCATCTATCTAAAACATGTGTGTATTTGTGTAAGCAATTTTTGTAACATGTGGTAGAACTTGGACTAAACTTCAGATCACGTGTCTCTCCCCTAGAGGTAGGAGAGAATCAGTTCTGCTTGAAACTTCCATTTTTGGATAAAGCCATCTAATCCAATTTCCTCATTTAAACTGAGATTCTAAGAGGTTAAGTGACTCACTCCCAGTTACATAGTAAGTATCTAAGGTTAAATTTGTACCAGGTCTTCCTCCCTTCAAATTCAGCATTCTACCTTGCTGCATTGAATCTCCTATGATGTTCTAGAATGATGTAGTTGCTGTCAGAGTGTGGTGCATGCTACAAAATGTTTACAGAATTATTATAAATTGATTTAATCATAACAGAATGATTGCTTAATTTTAAGGAATCCTAAGAATTTCATCACAAATGGACCGAGAGGCTGAAGACCAATATTTAGTTGTTTTACAAGCCACAGATATGCTTGGTCTTCCGGGAGGACTTTCTGGCACAACAACTGTCACAATTAATCTATCTGATGTCAATGACAATAGGCCTATATTTCAACTTGGTAAGTACCAGGATGGCTTAAATTTGAATTAGAGAAAATTTACCAGCAACTTAAGTCGATGCCACTTTTTTTTTTTATGACTTTCAGTTTAATGGAAAACAAGCAAATTTAGAGCTATTTGTAGCATAATAGAAAACTTATGTTAAACAGCTAAAAAGTACCTTATTTTTCTATCTGTGTTTGCTTAAATATTCGTGAAATAATTCTCCTCAAGCTGTGAGATAGGTAGTATGTATAGTTTTATTCCCATTACACATTAGGAAACTGAGGCTCAAGGAGGAAGCTTAAAGAAGACGTTCCAAATCCAAGGGACAGAGTTTTATTTTTTTTTTTATTGTTGTTATTGTTTCCCTTGTTAAAGCAGAATAACATTGAGTCCAAGCTGAAATATTCTTCTGATCGAACAAAATAGTCAGGTAATCAGAGACTTTGAAGTATATTATGTATTTTTTAAATCAATTCAGGATGATATTCCTATGCCAAAGAATTTGTTGTCTCATATAGTTTGTGTTGTTACTTAGTTGTTTCTGTCATGTATGACTCTTTGTGACCCCATTTGGAGTTTTCTTGGCAAAGACACTGGAATGGTTTTGTTATTTCCTTCTCCAACTAATTTTATAGATGAGGAACTAAGGCAAACAGGATTAGGTGGCTTGACCAGGGTCACACAGCTAGTAAGTGTCAGGCCATATTTGAACTCATAAAGATTAGTCTTCCTGACTTCAGGCCTGGCACTCTATCCAACACACAATTTAACTGCCTATATAGCTTAGACTTGCTTAGTTCAGGGAACTGAAGGGAAAAAAATTTTCTATGTGTAGAGGAGTTAAGCTTCAGGGCAAGACTAAGGTACTTGTTTAGTGGTACCAAATAGAAACTGGAAACAGATTTCCAGAGATGAGGAGCATTGGGAATATCTGTGATAGTAGTTTTGGAAACAAAAGGACAAAAGACTCGTTTTATGCCATTATACAAGTAAAGGAATAATTGAGGTGCGTGAAAGATGAAATTACTGAGAAAACAAAAGTTCAAGCTTCTGAGCATATAAATTTATTTAGCAAAGCATGCCAAATGCATAACAAATAGCGATCAGTCACCTTCCTCAGCTTTGACACCAAACCCTCAATATGAGGGGAGATTTTTAAACATTAAAAACAATCAAATAAGACCAATTAATTAAAAGGAAACAATTAACCAGGGTACAACATTAGGTAATCTAATTTGTAATTAGAGGAAAGATTAGGGAATTCCCAAGTTAGCAGAGGGAGAATGAATAAATACAATCTCCTGAAATTAGAAAAAGTGGTGTCTCACTCCCCCCAAGTGTCTGTAAACAATCAAAGGTACATTGAAACAATAATTGATTGATATGAGGTCAGTTTTCACATAAGAACTATAGGTTGCTTGAGATGTATAATTGTGATAAAACTCCATGTATCAATTTGAATCTCAATGGGTTTCTAGTCAGCATGTGGTCCTTATTCAGGGGTCTCTAAGTAGCAAGTGGAGGTGATCCAGCTTCCCAGCCAGGTAGGGCTGGATTCAAACAATGCAATAGCATTTCCTCCCAAATCCCACAACTGAATAACGATTTTTCACAAGACAACATTGGACTAAACCCATAGCTGAGTAGAAAGAAACTGAGCTAGATCCAGGTATGAGAAGATGGAATCAATGTGCTGATTAAATTCCCACAGCAACTTGAAAGGTGTCCACTCAAGCTTAATTTTTGACTCATACGATTAATAACACATAGCACATAAACTGACACATAGTATACTCCTAATAAATATTTGTTGATTGATTAATATATATTATTTTTAAATTGTTATAAATATTTATTTTGTAATGATTGCCATATAGAGTATCATTAATATATAATATAGAGTTATTAATAGAGTATGATTAGAGTTGATAAATTAAACAGGATGAGGCATGCTTTACAGATCACTCCCAAACTGGTTTGGGAGGAGAAATGCATTATATATGTTGTTGTATGTAGAAACAATAGTTTTCCTAAAAGTATTTCTGTCAGTCTTTCAGTTGCTTAATTTCAAAGTCATAGGATCATAGATTTCTGGTGGAAGATAATTTAGAGAGCAACTAGTTCAATCTTCTCCTTTTACAGGTGAGGAAGCTGAAGCCCAGAAAGGCTAAATAACTTAGTGTAGATCAAACAGGTAATGAGTTTTTTGAGGGAAGATTTTTAACTCAGGTCTCCAAACTCTGCAGTCACTATATGTAATTTCTACTTTCTTAGAATCATGGTCAACTCATCTCTCCTAATTTGATAAGCAGTCAGCCACTAAGTCATCTTGATTTTTCAATTCTAATATTCCTCATAGCAATGGAAACTCTTAGAATAATATCAAAATTGAGAAAGTGAAGGGTGGAGTAAGAGTCAGAGAAAGATATTCTAAATAGAGATTTTCAAATTATTGTGTATAGAGATAGACAATTTGGGCAGCAGTTATTCATACTTTGAGAAAAGCATAAATGTGATAATGCTCTATCTTTTCTTGAAGGACTCTACCACATGAATGTCTCTGAATCTGCCCCAATTGGAACTTCCATAGGAATAATCATGGCAGATGACAGCGACATAGGAGAGAATGCAAAAATGAATTACAGTATTGAAGATGGTTCACACATCTTTGACATTATCACCAATAATGAGACTCAGGAAGGAATAGTTGTACTAAAAAAGGTATTTATCCTTAAAAAGTAGTACACATAGACAAATAGTTGGGAATTAAATGAGTAAAACATGGAACTATTAAGAGTTAGGTTTTCCTCCTGTGATTTTTCACCTTAATTAAAAGCTGGCTTGAGAAGGAGAATTGCAAAAAAGAAATGAAATTTATTGCAAAATTAGAAGAATATCACTTATCATAATATATGACCAGTGACTAAAGAGGTTTTTTTTTTTTTTATTGAAGGCACAGTTTATGAATTCAGTTTGGATATTAGGAAATTTATTTTAATAATTCTTTATGAAAATTCAAAAACCGTGTAATATGTTTAAGTTTACCTAAAAGTATAATTATCATTCCAAAACAACTTTCATTAACTTCAATGACAAAATGGACTGCCTTAATTGTAAAGAAAACTTACTCTTTACAACGCCAATTAGTGAAACATCAGACTAAGTATAAAAGTTCAAAAGTATTAATTACCAGTAGATAGTATGTGCTCAACTAAGAAAGTTTAATAATTCAAACATTTTTACATTTTAAAACACTTGAAAGTAAATATACTAGTCATTAATCTATAATTAACTTTGCAATGCTGATTTTTTGAACACTACAATCTATTTCTCTGTAGAAATTGGATTATGAGGTCCAACGGCAATACAGTATTCGAGCAAAGGTGACCAACAGCTTTATTGATGAATATTTCCCAAAGGATGAAAATTCTGGACAAACTACTGTTATTAAAATTAGAGTAGAAGATGCTGATGAACCACCAGTTTTCTCCCACCTGGAGTATGCAATGGAAATTGCTGAAGAGACTCCCTATGGTTCCTATGTGGGCACTGTATTTGCCAGAGATCCAGATATTACAAACTCTCCAATCAGGTACGATCAACCAAATTCTCAATTCACTAAGTTGGGGAAACAACCATAACAATGAAAAGAATATAATTTCCCTTGGAACTGTAGTTTTAGATATCTTTCAAAACAAACACTAAAATATAGCACTTAATTTGATGCACAACAAATTCTAATTTTCCTCATACAGGGCTAAAGATACCTAAGCATGAGAAAAAATTTAGCGTTTTTTGTTTAATTGTTTTTTAATGGTGAACATTGAACTTTCATCCTTGAAAACTTGTGAGTAATACCATGTTTTAAAAGTGATTGGGTGTAGATATATGCTTAGTGGTAACTGTGATGGTTCCTCTATCTCTTTTATGTTAGAGAAAGCTGGCAGTGTAATCTGTTTATCAGCCAGATGAATGGGGAAAAATATTTTTTCAACACAAGATTAAATACCTGATATCTATGAATAGATTTTTCTTTTCCTAACTTCATCTTGAATTCAATGGCAATCTAGCAGATATGGCCTAGAATAAAACATAAATTATTTTGAAAACTACAAAATATTCTCATGGGTTATCTGTGTCCCTTCAATCACAACATCATTCCAGAGCATTTTACTATTCACTGTCAGTGTCTAATGACTCTCCTCTCCTCTCCTCTCCTCTCCTCTCCTCTCCTCTCCTCTCCTCTCCTCTCCTCTCCTCTCCTCTCCTCTCTTCCTTATTGACTGAAGCAAAGATATATACATACATATACACTCATATATGTATATGTATGTGTGTATATATACATATACATACATATATACAACTACACAAATACATATATAGGTATACATATACATACATACATATATACATATATGTATGTATATATGTATATACTTTCCAAGACAGCCCAAGAACTGTATGAACACAACTACAAAACACTTTTCACACGAATAAAGGCATACTATAATAATTGGAAAAATATCAGCTGCTCATGGGTAGCCCAAGCTAATATAATAAAAATGACAATTCTACCTAAATGAATTTATTATTTACTGATTGCCATACTAATCAATCTGAAAAAAAATTACTTTATAGATCTAGAAAAAATAACAAAATTCATCTGGAAGGACAAAAGTTCCAGAATATCAAAGAAATTAATGAAAAGAAATGCAAGGCAAAGTGATCCAGACATACCAGATACAAAACTGTATTATAAAGCAGTAATCACCGAAATCACTTAGTGCTGGTTAAGAAACAGAGTGGTAGATTAGTGAAATAGGTTAGTTACACAAGACATAGTAGTCAATGACTTAATAATCTACTTTTGATAATCCCAAGGACTCCATCTTCTGGGATAGAACTCACTATTTAAAAAAAAATAATACTGCTGGGAAAATTGGACAGGAGTATGATGGAAACTAGACATAGAGCTAGATCTAAGATATACTAAGATATGATCAAAATGGGTACATGATTTAGACATAAAGGGTGGTACCATAAGTAAATTAGGAGAGGAAGGAATAGTTTGCCTCTCAGATTTATGGAGAATTCATGACCAAATAAGAGATAAAGAACATTATGAAATGAAAAATGGATAATCTAGAATACATTGAATTAAAAAGATTTCACACAAAATCAAGGCAACCAAGATTAGAAGGGAAGCAGAAAGCTGGGAAACACATTTTACAGCCAATCTCTCACTATGGGCCTCATTTCTCAAATATGTAGAGAAGTGAATTGAATTTATAAGAATATAAGTCCCTCCCCAATTAATTAATGGTCAAAGAATATGCACAGGTAGTTTGAGATGAAGAAATTAAAGCTTTCTATAGTCACATAAAAGCTTTAAATCATTATTTATTAGAGAAATGCAAATTAAAACAACTGTGAGGTAACACCTCACACCTGTCAGATTGGCTAATATGCTAAAAAAGGAAAAGGATAAATGTTGGAGAAGATGTGAGAAAATTAAAATACTAATGATTTATTAGTGGAACTGTGAGCTGATCCAACCATTCTGAAGAGCTTTTTGAAACCATACTCAAAGGGCTATAAAATTGTGCATACCGTTTGATCCACCAATACCCTACTCTAGGTCTGGATTTCATAGAGATCGTAAAAAGGGACCCACATGTAAAAAAGTATTTATAGTAGATTTTTTTGTGTCAAAACGTTGGAAATTGAGGGAACATCCATCTATTGGGAAATGGCTGACCAAGTTATGTCATATGAAGGTAATGAAAATTATTGCACTATAGGAAATGATGAACAGGTGGACTTCAGAAAAACCTCGAAAGACTTAGATGAATTTATGCTGAGGGAAGTGAGCAGAATCAGAACATTGTATGCAGTCATATTATTCGATGACTGACTTTGATAGACTTAACTCTCCTCAACAATGCTATGACCCAAGATAATTCCAACAGACTCATAATAGAAAATGCTATCAACATCCAAGGAAAGAACTATGGAGTCTACCTACAGATAGAAGCATTCTTCTCTCTCTCTCTCTCTTTCTCTCTCTCACTCTCTCACTCTCTCACACTCTCTATATTTCTCTCTTTCTCTCTCTGGTTTCTCTTTCTTATGAGTTTTCCCTTTTTTTCTGATTCTTCTTTCACAACAAGACTAATGTGGAAATGTGTTTAACATGATATCACATGCATATCCTGTGTCAGACTGCATGTTTTCTTAGGGGAAGGGAGAGGAAAAACTTGAAACTTAAAATCTTACAATGCTGAATACTAAAAATAAAAATAACTATTTTTTTAGCCTTGCTTCAAACATGATTATTATCAGGTCCAAAAGTTGCCTCATTATGCCTTTGTAGCTTGAGAAAGTAGGGTAGGCATTTCATTTGGTCCTAAAGTTCAGAAATATTCCCAAGGAGTGAACATTTCAGAGCGGCAGATTTTAGTTCAATATAAGAAACATTTTCTTAGTTGTCGGAGCTATTTATAAATGGAAATCTCGCATCAAGAGTCTGAGATTTTCCTGATTTTTGACATCTTCTGGTTGGGAGACAGGGTAAATGGGATTCATGAATTATTTTTGGAATAGAGTAAATGAGCTCTGAGATCCCTTCACTAAAATTCAATTGAATAAATGTTAATTTTCTTACTGTGGTAAAAACAGTAAGATACAACGATAAGGTGTTCCTGATAGGTAGTTGAGAATAAAAACAATGTGGGTAAATTACTGTAATCTATAACAGCACATGATAAGAACATTCATTTGCATAAATAAGGTTCTTTGAAGTCTAAGGAGGAAAGATCTTACTAATTAGGAATTAGGAAAAGGAGGTGAGAAGGATCAAGGAAAGCTCCATGGATAAGGCAGTATATAATTCTGTACGGTTTAATTCACAAGCCCTCTTAGAAAGATTTGAATATAGCAAGGTGATATGACATAGAAGAAAGAGTACTAGAAGCTATGTCAGTGGACCTGCATTTAAATGTTAGTTCTTTTGTATATTATAGATGTGACTTTGAAAAAGTCACAACTTCTCAGATGTTCAGTTTCCTTTATCAATAAAAGAAAAAGAATATTGGATTGGACTGGACTTAGGCTCTAAATAGATGATTTCTTAAATAATATGAGTGGAGATAATAGAGTAGAATCAAGAACTGCATTTCCATAAAGCAGAATCCTTTAATACATTTAGGCTTATATTATTAGAGATATCTATTCTAATTTTAGTTGTTATCATCTTTTAATAATAATAATAATTATTATTATTGTTATTATGAAATTTGTTGATCTCTTATCAAAATCTTCACAAATGCACATACCTTTATTACAAAATCTCAGTATACCCAAGTTCTTTTGTCTTTTCTTTTTGTATTATTAATCACTTTTAGGCTTATGTTGCATGCTGAGCACTTTCAAAATCTCTATCACTATACATTTTGCTGCCATTCTGTATTAATCTCACTAGAGAATTCTTTAACCAGTATTTTATTCAGGCAGTGTCATAATAGATTTTAGAAGCAGTGCTTTTGTTAAGTACAAGGAAGAACAGGCTAATTCTTCTCACAGATGGAAGGAAGGAGAGGAGGCCCTCTCATTCATCTTTCTAAAATCATTAAAACTCTATCTATTCAACTTACAGGACATTTTTAAAATTGTTCAGTGTTATATATTTTACTCTAAAAAGTTCTTGGTTTGACACTGTATCAGAGCAGGACTTATATAATTACTGTAATTATGCCCAAAGCTTCTTGTTGAAAATAGTAGGATGGAATGCGCATACTTTTCTTGGATTGGTGCACATACTGATCCCAGGTAGAATAAAGGTAGGGAAGATATTTTGTACTCCTCCTCCCTAAATAATGAATATAATACTGATTATATATAGATATATATATTTGTTACTTATTTTAATGTTCTAAATAAAATTTCTGTCCTTATTTATCAACTATGTAAACTCAGATATTTTTTTCCTTCTCAGCAATTATGATAAATAGTACACCTTCTGTCTATTTCATATTAGCCCCTAATGTTTCATATTAGAAGTGAAATATTTTTAGATTAGTTAAAAATATATTTGCAGAAGTATTTCAGAGACACTTGAAATGAACATTGATGGTGAGCTTCCTGTTAGAGCAAATCCTATTTACAATCATATTTGATGCTGGTTTTGAGGATGACAATAGCTTTATATGTCACCATTTCATAGAGGATATCTCAGCAAATGTCTTTCCTTTTTGGTTTAGGTACTCTATTGTTGGCTCCAATTTATTCAGCATTCTTGACAATGGTACCATCATTATAACTCAACCTCTGGACCGAGAGACAGCTGTGTGGCACAACATAACAGTTATAGCCACTGAAAAAAGTGAGTAAGAAGTTAGGAGCACCATGTGCTTTATGTACTGCACAGATGTAATTTAATTATTACCAACGTGGCCCTTCCTGGAAGGAAAGGATTCATATTTCTCAAGCATGATATTATTTAGGCTGTTTGTTATTATGAGGCATTATTTGAGTCATTAGCTTTATGAAAGCAGAATTCATTCGAGCTCCAAGGAAGAACTTGCATTCTTTCATAAAAGATATTGAACTGGAAAGGGAAAAACAAAGGAGTTACCATGGAAGTTGTAATACTAATGACATCTGAATTATTCCCCTGATGTAAGACCTAAAGGTAAATGAGACTTTTGTTAGTTTCATAACAGCTTTCTTTAATTGTGTAGAATAAGTCAATCTATTTTTAATAGCAATCAGAAGCCTGTTCGGAAAATTAATTGATAATGTTGCATATCATTCAAGGAGGCTAGCTACCCAATAATTAAATCCGGCAGCACTTCCTGTATGAATTCCACTTGTCAGCTTTTTTCTGAAACTGAAATACTAATTGGTTTTTTGTTCATATGTTCTATGACTGTGGATAATTTGCTATAAGGGATTTCCTTGCATGTTTGGATCAGTTATTAGTAAAAGTTTTGAGTTAAAACATCGCCATTTAAACTTAATTTTATTGGAGAGAAAGAAAAAGACAAGGGAACCGAAAATCAGTTGTGGAAGTCCTTCTAATGGATGAATTCAAAGTAATCAGTATTACTTCAAATAGTTATTAAATAACGCTTGATTGTACTTGTTAAAATGTTTAAATTGAAGTCTCACAAAAATAGGGTGCAAGTGGTTAAGCTGATAGATCTTTTAGATTTAGTTTCAGATATCATGCATAACTCAAAATTAATCTCTTATAAAATACTTCCATAATTATCTAGTTAATTAACTGATCTTAAAATATTTAGAACGATTTAGTCCAAAATGCTAGAAGATCCAACATTTGTCAAAACTGATTTTATATATTAAATTCAGTAACCTTTCTTTATTGGATTTTGAAAAAAATTTTTAAATAAAAAAGATCTTTCTTCCCACCTATTATAAAGTTGGTACATGTCATAGTGGAATGGAGTATATTTTGAGCATATTTTTGTCGTGTATTGAATGCTGCTATGAAAACGCTGCAGGATGATTTTGGTCTGTCTTCTGAATCTTCTATTTAACTAAACAATAAAGGATGTGAGAACAAATATTACAATTGAATAAATGTCTCCTGCAGCAACAGAAATGCCAAGGCTTTCAATGTCAAGAAACACAAAGATATTTGTTATAAAGGCAGAGAGCCTTTATTCATTGGGTGTATCTGTGACCAAATTAACTATTTATAATGTCACTTTAAGTATCAATTGGAAAAGTTGTAGAGAGAGTTCAAGAAAAGTTTGGGCATGTATGAAAATGGAATTCCCACAAATTGATTTTAATATTTCACATACTACAAAGTAATAATAATAGTAAAATATGTACAACTGAATTTCATGTAATGTTATTTATCCTTCCTTCTGAGAGAAGAAATGCCATATTTCCATTGTATGAGCCATGTCAAGTGTTAATTGAAGGATACAACAAATAGATGTCAACTTTGGTTGCTGGGTTTTTTTAAGCATTTTCATGGGTGTTGGACACAATTTATTTCACTTTCTATGTCCATTACGATATTCCTGAGGTTATATAACTCAATAGCAAAAATCTTTACATTTTTCGTATCAATAGGAAAGTTTATTTGTGAATAGGGGCAAACCCGCTATTCTAAATGGAGATAGATATCAGGAAAAATTTTTGAGAATGTAACAAGAACAAATTCAAATATTTTTATCTATAGGGTAGCCATTATACTTAACTATCTACACTTATCTAGAAACAAAGAAGTTATTCACATGTCAAGGTCTTTTGCAGTTATGTATTATAGTAAGGGCTATTTATATTTCATTGTGTATTGTAGTAAGAATTGCAATGATTTTTCAAGCTACGTAAACAGGTTATATAGTATCACTAATAACTGATATTAAAAATAGAATTTATCGTGTAAACTTACATAAAGTGACCAAATTAAGCAAGGGAGATCATATGCTATTGGCTTCTGTTTTATATTGTCTATACATAGAACATGATATCAACAAAATGAAATGATATAAACCCAAGGCTACAAAAGTCATAGGATAGTTTCCAAAGTATTTTGATTACTTACTCAAATTCTCTATGTAAGATATTAAAGAATTGTGGGACTAGCTGAAGATCTTAAAAACTTACAGTATCAGCAAGTAATGGCAAATACCTTTTGATTTAATATGAAGAGTGGTATTGTTTTACATGGAAAACATTGTCTTTGCAAATGTGACTCATACACAACGAAAACTAGACCACCTGGTCTACAGCAATGCAACTATTAATGTCACCATTTTTATGTAAGCTCCTTGAGAAGGGGTAGAGTTTCAATTTATTTTCCTTACATCCTCAGTGCTTGACTAGAACATAGAAGGAACTTAAGGCCTGTGTAGCTACATGACACAACTGATAGAGCTTAGGTCCTGGAGTCAGGAAGACCTGAGTTCAAGCTTGGTCTTAGACATTAGCTATGTGACCCTGGAGAAGACATTTAACCTTGTTTGCCTCAGTTTAATTATCTCTAAAATGAGCTATAGAAGGAAATGACAAACCACTCTAGCATCTTTTCCAAGAAAACTCCTATTGTCCCAAAGTGTCAAATGAGACTGAATAGTACAACAACAAAAACCTTCTCGCTGAATTAAATCAAATGTGTTACTTACATCCCAAAGAAATTATATTTGACTGCAATTTGATATTTCACTGAAAGAAGGTAAGATTAATTGGTTGAGTGGATTAACATCTTTATAATAAAAATATTTATGATAAAAATATATTTTGCCTAAAATCTTTATAGTACATGAGAAATAGAATAAATCTATATTCAGAAACATCTTCAGGTATGTTCATTATGTAAAAATTTTTGAGAATAGATACAGAAATATTTATATCATAATAATTGTGTCTTTCTTCTAAGCAAAAAAAAGAAAATTATTTGTATATGCCCAAAATATTAAATGAAAAATATTCATGTGCATATCCATTCCTATTTATATATGACACCCATTTCTTAAGTTGTTTCTGATTTATACATCATTTAGTCAATAAACTTCTACTATGAGTTGAGCACTATTCTAAGTGCTGTGGATGTGAAGGTAAAAGTCTCTAACCTCAAGGAAATTAGTCAAAATGAAGGAGATAACATGGAAAGATCTATGTACAAAAATCATATATATAAAATAAACTGGAGAGTCCTTCCATGTAGGGTAAGGACTGAAATTAAAGGGAATGAGGGGAAGTTTCTTACAGAAGTCTGAATTTTATCTGGGACTTAACAAAACCTGGGGAAACCAGGAGGCAAAGCTGAGGAGGCACAACATTCCAGGCATTGGGACAACCAGTGAAAATGCTTTGAGTGAGAAGGTAGAATGTCATGTACAAGAAACAGAAAAAATTCTAGTTTCACTGAGTTGCAGAGTGTTTGTGAGGAAGAAAGGAAAGTAAGGATTAAAGAAACTATAAAGGTAGGAGAAGGCAAGTTGTGAAGGGTTTTTAATGCCAAATGAAAATTTTATATTATATCTGAAGCTGATAAGGATGTAATGGAGTTTATTGAATGATATATGTGAAGGGTATGTGAAGGGAGGGGGGCAAATGACATGGTCAGATCTTCACCAGGAAGTTACATATGTAAAAATGAGAGAAGGTCCCATGATGGATACCACAATTCTACTAATATTTATTAAAGATATAAAGCAGTCTCATAGAGTATATGGCCTATGCAAAGTTCAATCCTGTTTCTTTTTCTTTCTCCCTCTTTCTCTGTAGTATTTGATGGGGGAATGTGAGTTTACATTGCATACGTGCATACTCATATCTCTATTACAAATTTATACAACTAATCTTACAAATAACAGCAATAAGACACAATGACAATTGTCTTGAAATGAATGCAAAATCAATAAGCAAGAATCTGGGTGGGAAACCATTGTCCTAGTTTTCACTAAAGGACAAACTAAGATTTATTAAAAAACAACAAGCTAATATTGACATTAAGTTAATTGAGTTCTAAAAGTTTCAGAAAGGGACAGCAACTATCAAAGTGAAACATATCAGAAGAAAGAATCAAAGGAGAATAGTGAGTGCTGAAAATTAATTTTAGGTATTAGGTAAGGTACCATTACAAACATTAAATTTGCTTATCATGAAATCTTTCAGAATTAAACTAAATGAACTTGAGGTCATCTTCTATCCCTTTTTTAAAGTTGTTTAAAGTGTTTCTAATTTTTAAATGTATATATTTTGGAATAATCTAGCAAACAAATTAGGTTTACTGGCATAGTTCCACATGAGCAATATTTTTGAAAATACAGTTCAATAAATTTATCTGCCAAATTATAAAAGATAACCTCAGGAAAACAAAAGGTCACTCAACTGCAAATTAATTCTCTATAATACCAGTTGCACTTCTTGAAAACTATGAATGATCTTGTACATAAAATTGGTTTCACTATTAAAAGGAATAAAATATGCCATTTTATAATTTCTCATAATTATTGACAAGCTTCTCAGTGAAGTAGGCAAGCTATATATCAGGATGCCAGTTAAATTAAGACATTCAATATATTTTTCTAAACATATATACATACATACATAAATAATTAGTATGAAATTTATAGACTTGATTTCATTTGTATTTCTTATAACATTTCATTTCACTGGCTTTACTACTAATTTGCAAGAAAATTAGTTTTGCAGTTAAAATTAATTCATTGTTCCTCTCCCAAATTTTAATGTTTTTTTCTTATGTTTTAAAACAGAACTCCTTGATTTTTAACTTCAAATAGTTTCTTTATTTATGAATTCTGAAACCATTCAAGTTTTTTCTGTGGGTAAGGCACTCTTTTAGGCCCTGGAGAATGAATGTGTTTATGATTTCATGATAATAAGGAAGTCCTAGTGAGAAAACTCTTATACCGATACAGAATTGAAATTTAAAGGGTTAGAAAATGGCTTAGGCCCTAAAGAAGCCAGATGAATTAATTGCCTGGAGTCTAAGAATCACTAGGTGTCAGAAATAAAACTGGAATGCAGGACTGCCCTGACACAGAGTTGGCTTTTAGTCAAAACTCAGCTCAATTTACAATGGCACATTACTTTAAAAAATAATTTTAGCTCTTCTAGTGTAAAAAAAAAAAAATAGAAGTAGTAAACTTTAAGAATCTCTTGAACTTGGTCATAGAAAGCAAGATACAAATAAAACTGCCAAAAAGGAATAAATAGCTGGCACATGTGATATTTTATCTCTAAAATCAGAAATGAAAACATGTATTTATGTAGGGAGAATATAAAGAACAGTGAAAAGAGACCTGACTATGCAGTTAGAGAACCTGTATTCAAATGTTACCACTGATGTTTGCTTTCTCTATGACATTGGATGGATCACCTAATATTCCTGAATCTTAATTTCATTATTTTTAAAATAAGTGGGTTGGACGGAATGGTCTCTGGGGTTCCTTCCAGCTCTAAATCTGTAATGGTATGATAGACAACTACTTTATAAATTATATTAATATGCATGGACATGCATACATTTGCATGCATACACATATATATTGAGTGAATGTGTGTATGTGTATGTGCATGTATATAGTACGTGTGTGTGTACATAGGCAGTCTTGGAGTTGTGAAAACATACCTGCTTTGTCCTCCTTCCAACATATCCTACTTATGTGAACATGGGAAACTCACTTCACCTTTCAGTGAACAAGCTACTTTATAAAAGTTGTAGAAATTTTGTTGATTTCCATTGACAAATAGTGTCCTCTCATTAATGAGTTCCCAATAACTATGAAATGACATGTCTAATAGATAGTTAGATAGAAAGATGGATAATTAGCTAAACTGATAGACAAACAATGCACACATGAACTATCTTTATACCTGGGTGACATTAGAGAATTCGGTTAACTTCTCAGTACCCTAGACACCTGTACATTACAGAGAATGTGCTAACCTAAGTTGGTAGAACAGTTCCTTTGCTAGATAAATAATAAGTGTCAACCCTCATGTAATTATATATCTATATCATCTCTCTATATATATCTATATTACACATACACACATATATGTGTATATATGTGTATATATATACATATATATATATACATATGTATGTATGAATCTTATCTACATACTTATGAGGTAACTGCCCTCAAGAAGCATTATTAAGTGACACAGGATATATAGGTGTCTTGGCTTTTTCCTGAATAATTCTTTTTCAACACTTTCTAAAAATTGCTCCATTTATATCCTGCCCTCACTGGTATACTACAAACTGATAGGAATAGAAATACAGATAAATCCTTGTATCACATGACCTTTTGTATTACAGAGTTCAAACATTCCAAAGGTACAAAAAAGCTCTTTTATTCCATATTTTATTCAATATTATTTTATTCCTTTTTAATAACAAAGCCAAACTGTGGTATAAAATAGTTTCTTCTAATACCTTCATCCCCAAACAACCACTACTAACATACATTTTAAAACTTGTTGACTATCACTTGCCTGGCACTTAGCAGGTATTTTAAATAAATTATTATTTAATATATTATATGTATATTGGTGCAGGCATAAGGGAAATTGGATTTCTCCTTTATTCTTACAGAAATTTGGACAACAGATGCCTAAAACTATTATGATAGTGTGAGGCATGTTTAAACTTTGATCTTCATGAACATTTATTTATCAATTCACATACATTCAAACTGTGCCTCTCTATGATTATAGTGAAGTCTGGCTATTGACATACCATTTATTCCCAAAGGTGTTATTTCCTATGACTTTTACAGAATTTCTGAGTAAAATATAATATACAGGGGCTCCCTAAACAGACTACATAATTAAGTGCTTTAAAATGGTTGATTTTATAAAAATATAGGACTTTAATTTTTAATTTCATTTGCTTTTTCCCCCAGATAATTCACAACAAGTATCTGAGGCACATGTGTATGTGCAGGTTCTGAATGTCAATGACCATGCCCCTGAATTCTTCCAGTACTATGAGACATATGTTTGTGAAAATGCAAATGCTGGGGAGGTAAGAGGATAATCACTAGTTTAATGAGTTAGTTCAATCTTTGCTACACATATTGTATAATGAATTTCCTTTAATTGATAATATTTCAGTATGGCTGCATATAAAAAAAAATTATTATCCTAGTGCCCAGGCTACAAGTTCCTCAATTATAAACTGAAGGTTTTACTAAAATCATCTCTGAGATCTTCATCATATATATTGGGATATTATTTTTTTATTTAATGGTGATTGGCAACACTCTCATAAATGCATTTTTTCTATTTCCTCCACCAAGGGAGTGACCTTTTATCTGAAAAGAACAGAAAAAGTGATTAATAAGACTTGTCACACAAGACGAATAAGAATATGTAGGAGACAGCATCACCTAGTTGTCCTAAATGACTCTGTCACATGACTCATATGATCTACATCCTGTAGTAGCAACAAAAACAAAAATAAAAAGACTCCAAAAACTAACAAATTTAAGTACTTGGCCATTGTCAACAATATTTGGAAGATGATGGAAAATAGAAGAGGCTACATAAGACTAAAGAAGAGCAAATTTAGTAACATTTCCAAAAAACAAGCAAATATTGATTCCAAAAACTAGAGACCAGTGAAATTTACTTTGATTATTTGTTAGGATCTAATGCTGGGAAGTAGAAGTGGAGATTTTAGAATTAAATGAGATACCTAAGAGTGTCTTAATTTTCTCTTCTGCAAAATGGGGTTAATACTAGTATCTACCTTCCATAATTGTTGCAAGGATCAAATGAACTTGTAGTTGTAAATCACTTAGGACAGTGCCTGGCCCATAATAAGCACTATATGAATGAAAGCTACTACTAGGAGTAGTAGTAGACACAGTAATAATCATCATCACCGTAGTAGTGCTGAAAACACAGGTCTTTTTATTTGATAGTTTCTACTGGACACAACTTCCAAGCACAAAATTGATTGAGAAGTATAAAGAATGTGAGACCTAACTGTTTTCATTATTAATTTAAAATAAATACTTTGCTAAATGTGCCTTAAAATAATTAAGCTTTTCCAGCAAAGTGTTTCTCTTGCATGTTTAATAATGGAACAAGTTTCCATTGTAGATCTCACCAGAGACTCATTCATATTTTTCCTGAGTATTTACATAGAGAGATGAAATTGGAGATATATTCTTACCAATTGTCCTATTCCATCGTAGAGGATATCTGTTGCAAAGTCTGAATAAAAGAGGAATTCCTTATACATGGAAAGTTATGTAGATTCTCCTATTTCTGGTTGCCATTGTTACACTTATTACACTGAACTGTAGCACACTCAGGAGTCTCCTCAGGAAGGTCTAGAGACACTCTAAAGAGATCAGAATATGCATTTTTTCAACAGAAAACAAACAGGTTAAGGAGATGAAGAATGCACAGAGTTCATATTTTGATGTGTAACTGATGGAGTCAATTTTATTAGACCATCAGTACACAAGCAATGTCATGGATAAGCACTATTGGTGGCCTATACACTTGACTTAGGACGGAATGAGTGAAAGAGACCATATAAAACTGAATGGGGGGAATTATGCAGCAGGTCTAGTAATGCAGTAATAGCAACAATTTATAATAACAAAGTGCTTTAATGTTGGTAAAATGTTTTCATTATAACAATGGAGTGGGTAGTACTCATTTCATTATGACTACTTTGTGGTTAAGAAAATGAAGGCTCTGAGAAGTTAAAAAAAAATAGCCATGTTTATAAATTCAGTAAATATGTGAACTAGATTTCAACTAATATCTCCTGAGCCAAGGCCATCCTCTGTCCTATATGATGCATTGGATCTCTTGCTACTATTAAAACTAGCATATGTCACAAAACCATATAGTTTGAATGTTGATACTCTTCTGGTAGGGTTATATGTTTGAAAACTTTTAAAAAACACCCCTATGATATTAGAAAAATGAAAAATGAAGTCCCAAGGAACAAATGAATAAAAGTATAATGGATATGAGTAGATTATAACCTAACATTGTTATGCAAGAAAAGTGCCAGAAGACTTGTCTCTGAAGATAAATGTGACCAGAAAAGAAAAGTCTGCTTGTGTAGTAAAAGTAAAGGATAACAGATAATCTAAGCACTGCTTTAATACAAACAGAATCCTGGGTACGTCTTCTGTGGAGGATTTAGAAAAACACATGGACAAAAAGTATTTAAAATAAGAGAGCAGACAACATTGTATTGGGGTATAAACTGGCCTTGGAGTGAGGAGGATCTCTGTTCAAATCCCATTTCTGATATCGATTGGCACTGTGATCCTCCAAAATTCACTTAATCAGTGCTCTAAGCATCTTTGTAACACTGCAAGTTACCAAGAATGTGCCACACAGAATTAGTTGAGGTAATTTACTCAGTCAGGAATTATTTTACCAATGAAATCATATTTCCAGTCCCCTATTGCTAAGAAAGCATAACTATGTTATAAGCTACATTACTCTAAGGCCACTGTCATTGATGACATCAAAAATCTATCAATGTATTCAAATAAAAATAATTGAATGGAACTATTTGTTGTTAAAGTAGGCACAAATAATGAACAGGATATGACAATTTCAGACAACTTCGGCAAGACAGGAGTATATGTTATGATTACCCATAAAACTAATCAGTGGGACAACATGAAAGTATATAAATGCCTTATTAAATGCATGCTGACTTAAATATTGAAATATAATTTCAAAACAGCCACACAAGTTATTTCAATTAATATAAAAACTGATCTGCCTTGGATATATGGTTATGCCATGGAAAGTAAAGAGTCTGCAGAGTCTTGACTCTGGATTTTGCTAAAATGTTAACTAAACTCTACAAAGGAGAGAAACATTAGTTAGGCTTTACCCCTATCCTCTTGTGATGAAAAGATATTTGAAGTTGGATAGAGAAGGGATTTGACTTAATACAGTGATTGAACTTAGAAGGTATTTAAAAATCTTCCACAAAAATGAGCTTTTATAGCAACAGAATTGTTGAAGCATAGCGAAAGGTGTGATACCATGAAAATCCACATGTGGATGAAAAATAATTAACTTAAACCTTTGTTCTTACAAATAATTTTCTAATATCTGAAAGAAGAGCATTCTCATGTGGGACATGCATATTTAGTGGGAACAGTGTTCATTAAAGTGGTTTTTAGTTCTGGACAAAAAAAGCATTGTCTTCACTTTCTCTAATGAAAAACCAGGATGCTTATAAACATTTTTATTTCTATCATTTTTTTAACATCATCATGGTTTTCTCCACTATCACTACCATCATTCTCCCATTTCGTATAGCAAATAATATTTTTAAATGAAAATCAAAAAGAAGAGGAAAAAATCAGCACAACCAAACAATACATTGACAAAGTTCCAAAATCTGTGCAATGGACAGTAGCTGTGAACCTCCTTCCTCTGTGAAGGAGTAGGTTTGGAGTGCACTCTCATGTATCTTCTTTCAAGCTATGTTTTATCTTCAAATATTTACTATATTCATTTTTGATTTGTGTGTGTTTATTTTTTCCATTTGCATTGTTGCAGTCATTATAGCTATTTTTGTCTTGGTTCTGCAGCTTACTCTACTCTGGATCACTGTGTGTGTGTGTGTGTGTATGCATGCACACAAGCATGTATACACATTATACATTTATGTGTGTATATACAAATACATACATGTTTGTGTGTATATGTATATATGTTTACACATATAGTCATTCCATGCTTTCCTGTATTCAGAGAATACACACTCTATTCACATTCATTTTTTATTGTAGCACCACTTATATATGTTAACGTGTTAGCTATTTACTAAATGAGCATCTACTTTGTTGCTTTTCTTTGCTGTTATGCAAGTATGACCATAAATATTTTGGTGAGCACATGAATTTTCTTCTTATCATTGGCTTCCTTAAGGAATGAGTCCATTAACTGAGTCTAAAGAGTTAAAGGATTTTTTTTTAATTTTAGTTACTTTATCTGTACAATTCCAAATTGCTTTCCCAAATATTTGAATAAATCCATAGCTTGACAAAAATATATTATTGGGTCTATATCCCCACTACTCTTTCAACACTATTATCATATTTTCATTATTCCAAATTTTGAGGTATATTTTCAGCATTGGTATGATTTATGTTTCTTTTATTATTCATGATTTGGAGCATTTTTTCTAGTGGTTATGAGTAATTTGTAACTTGTCTTTTGAGAACTCTTTGTTCATATCCTTTGATGACCTATCTGTTTGTGAATGGACAGGATGCTTTTTAAAGTGAGTTCTGGTATGGGAGTAATGGATATTTGTAAAGGAAACGTATTCCAAATAGAAGAAACAATTAGAGCAGGGAGGTAGAAAAGCATGAGTCAAATAAAATCATAGCTATGCAGTTAGAAGGCACCTTAGACACCATCATGTCTCCCATTTTATCGTGGAGAAATCACAGGTCAATAGAAATTTAATAATTAGTCAGTTATGGAGGTAAAAAGCATCATAGTAGGATTTGACAGAATGTCCAGAACAAATGCCTTTTTCTTTCTAACTTTCTAGCATGCCAGAAAATGGAGTGAATGAACAAAGTGGGCAATAAGTTTCAGAAACTAGTATGGGGCCTAGTATAGAAAATTTGAATAACAGACAAATTTGTGCTTTGTTCAATAGGCAAAAATACCCTTGTTTTCTAATAGTAGGGTAAAGGTATCAGAACTGTGATTTAAAAGCTTTTAGTTAATATTATGTAGTATTGATTGGGTGAGGAAGATTATAGAAGTAGGCTACACTAGTGCTTCTTAAAACAATGGCAATAGTGAAAGATTTCTCTGAATGTATGATGACCAAAAATTAATTAAAAATGAAATGCGTAATGAAGTTTTTCTGGCACTGCTTGACCAGTTTGTATGGGGCAACTTCACTGCAGCCTTGGTTCTGAACAAAAAGCATGCAAACATTGCGTTGCACATGCCCTCAGGCCATGCAACACCAACCAATGTTGCCAAAATGGGAAAAAGGGTCACCAGTGGGGAAAGTTTAAGAAGTCTTGGGCTACACAAAAGGAAGTGGACTTCCACTGTAAGAAAGTTTCACTAGGAATTCAATTCATCAATGTGAGAAAATTTTAATAAGTATTTAATATGCATTAAAACACCTTGCAAGACACTGGGGGACACTAAGACGCAGACAAAATAATCCTTCCCCTCAAGAACTTACAGCTTCAATGGAGTAGGGGAGAACACAACCAAAATACATAAACATCAATATCATGTAGGAAAATGGAGAAGACAGAGATATATTACCTAAGAGGAGAAGGCTTAACAAAGGAAATGACATTTGATCTGAGACTTGAAGTAATGAAAGATTTTTGAGATGTAAAGGTAAAGAAGGAATACTTTATAAACAAAGGAGACAGGTAATGTGAATATACACAGAGAAATATAAAATTTATGAAACAGGCTAACAATCCATGTTGGACTCACAAAAGGGAATATTACCAAATGAGTCTAGAAAAGCAGATGAGGGTCACGTCATGAGAAACTTTCAGTGTCAGGTTAAGAAAAACTTTCCATGAAGCAATGGTAAGCCATTTTATATCTTTGGCCAAGATAATCATAAGGTCACAATCACTTCTGAGCAAGATATATTGAAAGCTCTTTTAATAAATATAAGAGAGAAAATATTAGAAGTAAAAAGAACATTACTAGTCCATTAACAGTAATTCCACTGAGATGAATGACTGAAGTTGGGTGGTGATTGTATGAGTGCAAAAGATTGTACATTCATTTCTTTTACATACAGTAATAGTTTCTTCTAATATGTAAAAGAAGGAATAAATTATCTTATAGATAAAATAATTGTTATAAGGTGAAGTTAGTTTTAGTTTACTGTTTTTTATTTTAAAAAAGTTCTTATTCAGTACATACTATGTGGAAAGTACTGTGTTAAGTCTTGGATTTGTAAAGATAGGTAACAATTAGAGAGAGCTCTTCGTTAGGAAAGGGCTAGCTTAGGGTGTATTGTGTTCCTCCTTATAAGGGGTCATCAAGATGACTGTATTTGCTTGACTACTTAGATGGTATAACATATAGAGAATTATTTTCCAGGGATTATTTGGGTTGGATAGCAACTGACTTCTTCCAACTTTGATTTTTTTTTTCAATTATGTAAGTCTATTAGTCAGGAAAGGTTTCATTGAAGAAAGAAATTTTGTACTTAAACAAACGAAAATAGTTGAATCTATTCTAGAAATGGGAAATGGCTGTCCACAGATCATCCTCTTAATTGATAAATGTATTTATGCTAGGTCTCTAAGTATGAGAGAAAGTTATGTTTCTACCAAAGATTATTATAAAAATATTATAATGTCTATGTTCTCTACTTGTAACTATCTCAGAGTAAAGGAAATATTTTATCTATGCCATTATATTTTTATTAATGCTGTTTTAATTTCCCATCCTGACTTCTTTGAATTGTAACCATGAAGACCAGATAAAATAAAGATAATATTTTCTTTAATATATATTGATGGGTTGGGGCAATTTTTGCTCTCATTCTTATTTGAGTTATATTAGTTCAGTTGTCCTGAAAGAAGTATTTAATGATAAGAGCTATTGATTTTAAATACATCTCCTCCTTCCCATGAATGTCTTCATGCCATTGACTAAGTGAGCATCATGGCATCATGTTCACTTAGCAGAATGAAATCTGTCCTGCTCAATGCATTGCTGCAAGCCCTGCTAACAAGTGCAGCATGACTGCTAACTGCCTCCTGCGGGGGGTGGGGGGGGATGGATATTGAGACGTCACGTACCTGTAGAACACATGTTTCAGGTCTATTTAAAGTAGATATACTGTGTTCAGTCTAGAACATCATAGAAAAGAAAAAAAAAGGAGACTTCTCACTGCCTCCAGGGAAGTTGTTTCCATGGTTTCTAGCAGCTGAAGGAACAATCTAATTCAAGATGTTTGATTCTTCCCTTCCCTACAGGCATATGTACTGCCCAACCACAGAGTACAAAAGAGCCCTCAGGCCCCTTCTACATCCTGCCTCCATGTAGTTAGGCAGCAGGTTTGCTATTCACTGTGTTGCTTCCTCTATCATGGAGATCTTCACAGAAAAGTGCCAAAAGAGTCCAGCGTTGAACTCTAAACAAACTCCTTATGAGTTCACATAAATGCTTGGGGGCCCCAACCCAGGGTAATTAGGTAGTGAACCCACCCCTTCATACAAGAAAGACAGCTCTTTCATTCAATTCTCCACATAAATTCAGAGAAGATGTTATATGTGATGATTGTTTGTTGACTTTCAAGTGACTAGCACTATGCAAAGTGATCTGCCACCAACTTTGTGCAAATCTCCTTCTCTATATTTTGTTTTCTTCATTTGTCATATACCCCACTTCTCTTAAAGTGTTGTTCTAAGGACATAACATACACTTCCAGTGTTTTGAAGGTATAAACCTCTGAACAAATTCAGCTGTTGTAAGAGAAGATAGTTTCTCCTATGGAGTCTGAATTCTCCCTTGAGAGTGTGGGGAAATACTAATGTTTAACCACTCAACATTTTTTAAACATGTTAAAGACATATGTTTGAAACAGATAAATTCAGGCATAGTCGAATGAATGATAATCAAGATTTTCTAGCATGAAAAGGATCTGTAAATGTTCTAGGTCTAGGATATAGACCTGGATACATCTGATTTTCTCAGTCAGTCAACAAGAATTTATTAACATTTACATTGTACCAGACTAACATCTGAGAATATAAATACTTATTTATTTAAGAATAAATTTATTTTAAAAAAGTGAAAAGGTAGTCCATGTAACCAAAGAGCTTATATTTTAATGTGGGAAGACACCATTTAAAAAGAAACTGAAAAACTACAGAGAAACAAAAGGGACTCAACATAGGATGTTATCTAAAATTCAAAGTGCAACATAGAGAAGAATGAAACTGGACATACTCCTTAAATGGACTATTTTGTCTAACGAAGTATCTTTCCAGTCAGTGGACAAGACTATCAGACCTGAAGATTTGGGGAGCATATACCACTTCTTAGAGATATACTAGGCATTATAAGGACCCTTTGCACTTTTTTCTATATTTAATTCAATCATCTAAGGTACGAGAATGTCCTGATGTCAGCTTTGGCGCCTGAGAGCCAATCTGTTAAATTTTCAGTGTCGTTATTTATACTTCAGAAATCGGAAAATTATACATATCAGGGTGTGTTTATTGGTTTGTTGATCGCCTAACTTAAGGAAGTTGTAGAGAGAATGTTAGCAATACAAATTAAAGTAGATAATACACCACATGTTTCAAAGAGCTATTTAAAAAAAAAAAATTACTAGCACACTCCTGGGACATTAGACATTTCAGTCCTATGGCTTCAACATCAAAAGTTAGGGTATTGATTTCTTCTCCTCTCAAACCCCATTTTTTCTATCTGCATGAAAATAATCATTTTAGTTGTTAAGAAAGCTTCAGCAGTTGAGATGGATAGGCGAATAGGCAGTACTATTTTTCTTTCCTTTTTCCTTCATATTCCTTTAAATCCATTTGTCATTAGAATTAATTTATACCGAAGAATCAAAATTGAGTTACATTTCTTGACCTTTTTCCTCAAGCAACTGGTTATACAATCTTCTATCAGTGCTTAAGAAATAGCTTTTACTTTCAAATTTTCCCTTTCTATAGATCTTTGAAAGTAACATGTAATTTTGGTTTAGCCTTTGGAATTGGTTCAAAAGGAAGAATTACAGTTGGACATATCAATTGAAAAAGTAGCTTGTAGACAAGGAAAATATGGTCAAACAAAATGGGTATTTTTGTTAATGGTCTTACAAATTATCTGTCTCCTTCAATGAGTATTCTGAATAGGATTTTCACTAGTCCCTTATGTTGCAATTATCCACCCCCATGTAATTTACACATTGACTGGAGATTTCGCCCTCTGAAACCAATTGTTCAGCTGCAGATATTTAGCACATTACTTTACTATTGCATTAAGTAGGTCTTGCTTGATATTATGTCATGGAATAAAACTCTCAAGATAAACATCAGAGTGTACATTTGTTTATGAGACTGATTTTTCCCTCCACTTCCCTTCTTTCTCTTTTCTACATAGGATGCAAAATAACAAGTATTTCTATCATCTAACTAATCATGTGTCAATAATATGAACTAAATTAATGTAGTTTCTAAAAATAATTTGGGACATAATCCCAGAAATGCCCCATTATATTTAGCAGCAGTCATCATGATCACCAACTAAATATTCAATTAAAGTCTACAAGGTACAGAATTATTATCATTTTATTACATAAAATATTATTACATACTTTTAGGCAATATAAAATTATTATTATTAAAGACAACTTACATTTCTATAGAAACTTATGGTTTGCAAAATACTCTGCATATGTGATCTCATTTGATCTTTACAACAATGCTGTGAGGTATGTGATATTATTGGCCTCATTTTAGCAAGGAGAAAACTGAGGTAGACAAAAATCAAGTGAATGACCTGGATAGTAAGTTGCTAAGGCAGGATTTGAATTCATGTCTTCAGATCCAGAGTTATAATTTCTGAATTCCCTAGTTGCCTCTCTTGCATATTAGAGTTGGTATGATTCATAGACAAAGCAACTCAGCTCAAGATTGATTCCAGGGACATTCTTAGATTAGGCAGGGAATGTTAGAAAGATGCTGTTTTGTTTTGTCTTTTTTTTTGGAACTGCGCTATGTGGCACAGTAATCAGACCACTGGGCTTCCACTTAGGAAAACCTGAGTATAAATCCTGCCTGAAATACTTACTAGCTGTGTGACCCTCAACAAGTCAGTTAACCTCTCTGTCTGTCTCAGTTTTCTCTACTAAAACATGGAAATAATAATACCTGCTTTACTGTGTTGTGGTGAGACTCCAATGAGATAATATTTGTGAAGTGCTTAGGATAGTACCTAGTACAAAGTATGTATTCCTTAGAATTCTAAATGAGAAAGTAATTGATAGATGACATTACCTAGGAAGTAAAAAAAAAGACCATAGCAAAAAGCATACAGATTGAAGAACCTTTTCGTTAGGAATGAAAAGACCATGGAAACTAACTTCCCTAGTCATATGTGACTTAGGAACACTGGGTTTGAATCTTTCTCCAGATCCTTACCAGATTTGTGATCCTGAGCAAGGCACTTAATTTTTCTCAACCTCAGATTCCTCATCTCTAAAATGAGAATAATAATAGCCTATTGAGATATAAATTTTAAATAAAGTCGAGTCAGTTATGTGGCACGGTGGAGAAAGAGCTAACCTAGTTAGGAAAATGTGAGATCAAATATGTTGTCAGACATTTAGTAGTTCTGTAATGCTAGGTAATTGTTTAACCTCTGTGTGTCTCAGTTTTCTCTATGTAAAAAAAACCAAATAAACAAACTTCCCTTCCAGAGTTGTTTTAGAGTCAAATGAGAATATTTGTAAAGTGCTAAGTGCAAGAGGCAGTTAAATGACTCAGTGGATAGAGCCCTGGGCCTGTTGTCAGGAAAACCTGAGTTCAAACCCATCCTCAGACAAATATTTACTGTGTGACACTGGGTGAGTCATTTAATCTCTACCTGCCTTAATCTACTGGGGGCAACTAGGTGGTACAGTCGATAGAGTAGGAGTGGAGGAGTCAGGAGGACCTGAGTTCAAATCTCACCTCAGACACTTGCCACTTACTAGCTGTGTGACCTTGGGCAAGTCACTTAAACCCAATTGTCTCATCTTGAGTCATCTCCAGTCATCCTGATGAATATCTGGTCACTGGATTCAGATGGTTCTGGAGGACAAGTGAGTCTGGTGACCTGTACAGCCCTCCCTCACTCAAAACAAAGTCAAGTGCAAGTCATGTCATCATTTCTCTGATGGCATGGTCTTCTTTGACAATGAAGGACAAACACACACATACATAATGATGTTGATTCAAATTAGGATATTGTATCCTAACATTCAGGATTTTGGGGAAAATTAAAGATATAATGTATATTAAAACGTTTTACAAAATTCAAGCGATACATCAGTGATATGGAGTGGTAGTAGTAGTAGTCATCCTCATTGAGGTTTTTCAATTGTCTCTTAGTTGCCAGACCTTCATTGAAGTAGCATCACTGTCTAGACATGAGCTTGTTCCCATGACAATCAGGGCAAGATATTGAATTTGATGCAAAGTCTTGTGTCTATGCTGGAGATTCCCCATTTCTCACGAATCTTAAAGTGAATAGCATGACAGTGCAGACATAAATATGAAACACTTGCAGAGGTCACCTAAAGGGCAAGTAATTAGCCTACTCTACTTGTAGAATGAACTCACAACCTTTATCTATGCAGGTTTGGAAGGAGGGCTTTTGTTTTATATTGTGCAACAGATATTAAGAGAATCTGATGTAAATACAGTCTGTTGCTTTTACTGTTCTTTTTTCCTATTTTATATAAATTATCCGTTTTTCAGTACTATCATGTGATGTCATTTAATTAATTGTAAAAACTCTGGTGTTTAGAAGGGGAATGTGAAGGAAAGAGAAAGAGAGGAAAGAAGAGAAAGAAGCAAGCATTTATTTTCTACTCTGTGCCAGGCATTATATAAAACTCTTTGTGGTCTATGAGGTATCCAAAGACTAGCATCTTTTCAATGCTTCTCATGCCAATACCTGGCACTCACCTCTCACCTGTGGCTCCAAAAAACTGTAACATATATAGTGACCACACTCTAGTGAAGTCATCTGGGAAGGTGGACTAATCAGATTGAGGATAACTAACAAGCCTCAAATCCTCAGTGAGACAGGGGATGTCTAACCCAATCATGTGAAATCTTTCCTGGCAAAATGGGTGGATAAGAACAATTTGTTCCAATGGTCCTGAAGGTGGCTGAGGTAGGCTCTGTGGAGTATTTATAGCTTGATCAGACATAAAGGACATTAAAGTCATATGGTACATCCCAGGTTGTTGCTAGTCATTTTGACTTGTATCTTTCCACTGGACTTTGATGACTGGAAGACAGAGTAAGTCTGATGACTGTGCAACTCTGCCTCATTTCAATCCAGTTCATGTATGAATCAAGATATCAACCCATGAAATCACTGGTCCTCTTCAAAAAAATGAACAAAATAAGCAAATCTCAAATTTTTATATTGGAAATGGTGGGGAATCACATCTTCATTTGATACCAACTTCTCTGTTTGATTTGAACTCCATGATAAATATTATACCACTATTCCCCATCCCATAAACCATAAGCTTATCAGCAGGAAATTCTTCATCCTGTAGTCTGCCTCATTTTTGATATACATGCATTGTCAGGGCTCTTGGTTGATTCTGCCCCTGTGATTGAGAGAGCAAAAATTCCTCCCATATCGTTCCTTCATAGAAGACTCAAAATAATAGAAATTTCTTCACCTGCACCATTTATTCTGCTTGGTTTTAACTCCATCATCATGACTACCATCCTCTTCTCCACCCCTGTACCAGGTTCCCTCTAGTGTGTTCCCCTTTTCAGCTCCATTTTGTGCACTCTTTCCTGATTAGTTTGTAAGCTCTGCGAGAGCAGATACATTTTTTGTTTCACTAATTTGTTCCATTGATTTATATCACTAATTTATATGCAGTGAGGTTAACATGGTGTCTGGTATATAGTAGTGCTTAATGATTTTTTTTTCTGTATTGTATCAGATTAATATGAAGAGCCTATGCAGAAATTAATTTTAAACAAATTTGAAATCTTGGAGTATTTTGCTTCATTATTTCAAAGACTTGTGATTTTGCTGATGACTTAATTGCTTCCTCTACCTACCCAGATTACCTTCCTCTTAAAACTTCAGTAACTAGTATTCAAAAGTTACAATTAAAAAAAATCACTTAGAGCACAATTCTCTCTGATTATGAATCTCTGGAATCTCTGTAAATTGAACCTAAGAAAAGAGATAGATGGTCTATCATTGGCCATATTTATAAAGCCTGGATGGCTTAGTATGGATTGTCAAAGGTTCAATGGGAGAAGAATTCATGGGGTGAAGTTAGAAGGTAGTGGTATAGAGAAGGATCTTATTTCAGTTTAGTTTTTGCATTTCCAGTGTTTTGAACAGAGTAGGCACTTAATAAATGCATGTTGATTGATATTCCTACTATAAGTTGAAAGTCCATTCCTCCCATATTGATGATAGAACAGGGGACGCTGGGGAGTAGTGACCTAGTATTCTGAAGGTTGTGTCCTAGAGAAATTATTAAACAGCATGACTGGTGCAAGACCAGAAAGTATTATAAAACCATGGAAAAAGCCTCCTCAGTCCAGGTTGGGTTTGCTATGGAGTAGCGACTTATTTGCCCAAGTAAAATTATAGCTTTGAATAATGCCTAAAGTAATTTCTAATTCATGATGTTTGGCAGAGAATTACTATATAGAATTATTATGTATATTTTTAATTGAGTGTTTTGCAATGCATATCATCCAATTTTCTTTCTGTGGTGCATTTTTAATAGATTATATATGCTTTGTTCAATTGATTAAAGACAATACCTATTTCATAATACTGGAGGATACCTTTTTTTTTTTACCCTCAAATACTATTGTCAGATATGAAGAAAATAGTCTCATCAACAAATAAATAATCTGAAGATAAAAAAGAAAAGCAATATGACATAATGGAAAGAAAAAAAAAAAAACTTTGGCCTGGATATCTGAAGGTCTGGATTCTGTTCCCACTTCTACCAGGTCCTAGTTTTATGTTCAGAGGGAACTGATTAAACTTTTATAGCAACAGTTTCTTTAACTATAAAATGAAGGAATTAATATATGCTAGAAAGAAATTAGTGAGCACTTACTATGTGCTATATATTTCACTGGGTTTGGGGGAAAAAAATAGAAAAATTAAGATAATCCTTCATTCAAGGAACTTAATTTCTAATAGAAGACTTTAAATGCAAAAAAGTGATGACCAGGATACATTTTGTTTTGTTCAGTGGACTCATGGAAATGGTGAGTTAATCTAAAGGATAATCAATCATTTGATGTGCCATGCAATCATAATTTAAGATTTGTTTGATGGCTCCGAGCATGGTGAAAGAAAGAAAAGCGGGTGGGGTAGGTTTCAGTAGGACGTATGACAAAGACAGACCAGGTGAACAGCTGTCAGACTAGATGAAATATCGACTGGGAGCCAGTTAAACATAAAATACTAAATACATTTGGATTGATTCAGCTTCATGGTAGGGGTTCCTTTGTTGAGTGGATTAATTTCACTAGTATATCATATGGATTCTGGAGATTTAGTGTGGAGAGTACTGATACAAGTGAGATGAACTAGGACCCCAGTAGATGAATGGACGCCTGGAAATTCTATAAATTAAAACATAGCCAGGGAGCCATAATATGGAATTCCATAATTTAGCATTCATCTTCAGGTCTAGTTTACATGAGGAAATTTATCTATGGGGAAAATAATGTTTATTAGCCTGACTGAATTCTACATCATGATCAGTTTTAACAAATAATTGCCACTTAGCTCAATTTGTTTGAATGTGTTATTATGAAATATTTTTAATGTTAATTTTCTTTGTTTTGATATATGTGGTATGTTAGAAAGAACATCAGGTATGCAGTAAAGATATTTGAATTTGAATTCTGTTTTTGAAGCTTGTTACCTGTGGGTTCATGAGAAAGTTGTTTAAATTCCTTGAACCTCAATCCCCTAATTGTAAGATGGTGAAAACAAAATATCATAGATGTTTCTCAGGTTTGTTACAAGGAAAGAATTCTGTAAAGCAAACATTCTGTAGAGATTAAATATAATGTTATTCTTAGATTGACACATTATTCCTCATTATCTTTAATTTATACAGGTTAAAACGATTTTAATCTATTCATTTCACAGGAATTTAGAGCAATTTTAGTATATTGATATGTATTTTTAATTTATGTTGGAAAATACTTTCATTACAGTATTATCAATGTTGCAACCTGCTTAGAAATTAGGTAGAGTAAGTGAAGCAAAGAAATAATTTTCAAAATTTAGCAATTTAGCCAAGTCTAATATGCTTTTGGACATCAAAATCTCTAATAAAACACTCTAAGACATGTTTTTAGGAAGAAAAAATGTGCTAAAAGTTATTTTAAAAACAAAAGCAAACTTTTGATTCAATTATTCGATTTTTAGAGCTACCAGATCAATGAGTCTTAAAGTAACAGAATTTGTGGCAATTAGATTCCAGACCAATTAATAAGCCACCTTATAAAAACATACCTTAACAAGTTATCTCTGTTTTAACATCAAAGACATCATATGTTTTAGAATCTTCTGATGCACAAACAGCTAGGGCAGAATGCATCAAAAATTGACCCTGCTTTAACATCTTATTATACGTACATATGCTTTCGTTTGTCATGGATTGGCTCAGACACAAAAAAAAAAGAAAAAAAAAACTGTAGGGCAACATCTCTCTAATCTTTCCTGTGGACTGGCAATAGAAATCTTAATATACTTTAGACATCCTTGAACTATGTTTTTGTTTTGTTTTGTTTTGTTTTTGTCATGAATGTTTTTTAGTGGCTTGAATTAGATCAGAATTTAATTAAGAAATGGTCAGTGTACTTATGTTTACTGTAGAAAATCACTCAGGCATCATGAGTGCAAAGTTTGCAGATAAATAGGAAGGGATACCTTAACAAAAAACATTATTTTCTTATTGATTATTATTCTTTTCTTTTCTTTCCATTGGAAAGGTAGCTAATTCTATCAAAGAATGAAAGAATGTAAGACCAAGGATAAATTTATTTCATTTTTTCATTCTTAACTATGTGGACTAGTAGGTATTATTGAACATGTCTATCCACACACACATGACCCATCACACACATACACATGCAAACGTGACCAGATATTGAGTTCTATTAATAAGAAAAGACATGGGTATTTTCTTAATTTTTTACATCATGGTATGGTAAAGAGAATACAGGTATTAGAGTAAAAAGACTTGATTACAGGGTCCACTTCTAACACTTCTTAACTCCATAACCTTTGACAAGTCTTGGGTGAAGTGGTTGAATAGACAAATAGATGTAGCAATTAGTCACAAATCTTCCAAGGAAACAGTAGCAACAAAAAAAACAGCAAAAGCAGCAACAATGGCAGTAATTAGAATAGAAAATTTATCTCTTTTCTAAATATGAACAACCAACACACACACACACACACACATACACTCACGCATAGCATGCCAAACACCCACATACACCCATACACACAAACACACACACAACCTATTTCAGTCATTTTATTTTACAAATGAACAACCAATTAAATACAGAATTTAAGAATTGAAAGGGGGTGGAGCCAAGATGACAGAGCAAGTAAAGCATTGTTACTAAGCTCTCTCAATAAACTCCTGCATAAAAATTTTAAAATGCTTCTCACCAGCTTATAAGTGGAAAAACCAATAAAAAGGAGCAGCCATTTTTCCAACCCAGGGCAAGTTAGGAGGATAAAAAAATATTCTCTGTGGACAATGAGTCTGGGACTAGCCAAGAACACAATACACTAGAAACTGCAATATTTATGGGCCATAGAGGCCGTGAGAGCACCAAAAACCTAGGAATGGCAAGGGGACTGAAGACCTAGTTGAAAAGAGAATCTAGAGCATTTCATTGCTAGCACTGGGATCAGGATCAGGCACCAGGTTGCAGTTCTAGCACAGAGAATAGTTGCAGTCTTGAAGAAACAGGGCCCCTCTCTGGGTAAGGACCAGCTCAGACCAGTTCAGCTTTGGTCAGACCTCTTCTTGGATCATACCACTTTGGAAACACCAAAATTTTGTAAGTCTCCAAACTGATCTGTGAAAGCAGTAGAAGGATGTGAGAGACTGAAAATCAAAACAGTAATCCACTATGAAGGTGAATTATCTCAAACATAAAGTCTGAAATCAGAAATGGTCTGGGAAAATGAACAAACAAGAAAAATAGGAACTTGACCATGAAAAGCTATAAAGGTCACAGAGATTAGAAAATAATGACTTGAAAACAGCTATAACCAAAGTCTCAAAAAATGTAGATTTTACATGTCAACAAAAATTCCAAAAAGAACTAAAGAAAAATAAAAAAGAGCAAAATTATTTTTTTTAAATCTGAGAAGAGTTGATGTAAAATGGCAAAAGAAATGTGAGTTATGTAAGAAAAGTCTGAAAAGAAATTTACACTAGCTAAAGAGACATACAAAATACTGAAGAAAGTAACTCCTTAAAATTGGAAACAGTCAATTGTAAGTAATGATTCCATGAGACAACCAGAAACAATAACACAAAATCGCAACTCTAAGAAAAAATAGAAAATGTGAAATGTCTCATAAGAAAAACAACTGACCTTGAAAAATAGTTCAAGAAGGATGTTTAAGAATTGTTGAATTGCCTGAAAGTCATAATTTTAAAAGAGAACTTACCCATCATATTTTAAAAAAATTATAAAGGAAAATTGAGTAGATATCTTAGAATCTGAGGACAAAACAGATTTTTAAAGAATCTGCTAATCATCTCCTAAAAGAAATCCTAAAAGGAAAACTCTAAGGAATATTATAACAAAAAACAAAGCAGACAAAAAAGTAAACAAAACAGCCAGAGCTCTTAGGTAAAAAAGAAAACCCTTCAAGAACACATAAAGATACAATTCAGACACCATAGAGCTATAGTCAGGATGACATTGGTTGAAGTAGCTACCACAATAAAGGAATGGAGGACTTGGAATTCTGAAAAACAAAAAACTAGGATTATATTCAAGAATAATCTTACCCAACAAAACTGTGTATAATCCCCCACAAGAGAAAAGTAGATGTTTAAGGAAGTAGAGGACTTTCAAGCATTCCTGATGAAAAGATCAGAGCTGTATATCAAATTTACATTTTGACTCAGTTCTTAAAAGAAGTACAAAAAAGTAAGCATGAGTGAGGAATTATAAAGAACTTAAAAAGGTTAAATTGTTGACATTTCTATATGATATGATGATACATATAACTCATAAAAAGAATAAGAATTTTTTAACTGTGCTTCAATTTCCTTTCTTAGACCATCAGTTCCCTATCTGGATGTGTATAAAATTTTCATCATGAGTCCTGTGGAATTCTGGTTGATCATTTTATTGAACAGAGTTACTAAGCCTTTAATAGTTCTTTATCATTACTCTGTAGCTGTTGATGCATATGTTTTTTTCTCCTTCTTCTGTTCACTTTGCATCTTACTTTCTCCCTCTCTGAATATAGCTAATGTGGAAGTATTTTCCTTGATTTCATAGCTATAATGGGTATCATATATTTTAACACCTCCATAAATGGGTGATTTAGGTTCCACTATCTCTGAAGGTAGTCTGGAGTGACTCAGAGGTAACAGAGAAGGGCTGTGAATTCCAGAGGCCTGGAATATGTGGCCAAGGGAAAATGAGGTCTAGATAAGATCAAGAGTGGCAAGTAGCTTGAGTTGATTCAGACGTATCAGACATTGAAGGGTTGGGCTACATTAGGAATAGCAAAGAATTGGGAGATTGGGCATAGATTTTATGAAAGACCAGTTGACTGGAATGGATTTATAGCTCAGGTGAATGCCAGAGACATGGCCAAGTGGGAAAGTTCAAGGGAGAGTTTCCAGGGCCCATAAACAAATGAGACCCAAATTATTTTGGGGTAAAGGATGAAGGTCTCAACTTGGGCCCATCATATCCATGATGTAAACCTCTCCACATCATATATTTATTCTGAATAACCCTATTGAGGTTCAGGGGTGCTGTGGACTCCCAAAACACTGACATGTCAGGTCCTGCTTGAATGAATTTGACACAAGCCTTCTTAAAGTCAAAGAAAAACAAAATTTATCAAAGATTCACCATACTGAGTTGACTCTTATAGAGCCTAAGCATTTGTAATGCTTGTATTAACAAGAGGGCCAAATACAATCTCATCTAGACTGTCTGTGCTGGATTAATATTCATTTTGTGCTTTTATTACTTACCTAGATATTTAGCAAAAATTTGGGGGTTTCAGGTGTTATCTGCTAGAAAACAGATACAAAGAGACATTTTTCACTGGTTTCAGGTCTCATCTCCTGCTTCCGCTTTTTGTGAGATTAAAGAACTCATTGGTATTTTTATTTGGTTCTCAGGAATCTTTCACAATTCTTCATCAGTAGTGTTTCTCCAAACTTGACTTAGTTGTGACAAATCCAGTTGACTAAGAACTAACTGAAGTTGTCAGGATCTCCATTCTCAGGCCACTGAATTGCCTGGCACTGATCAAACACTGTCATTTCTAGCCTCTGATTATTTTGTTAATCTCCCAAACTTGCCCCACCAGAGATTTCCAAGTTTTCTTTCTAGACTTTTGCTTGTTATGCAAAATAACTTACCTTGTGAAATGGTGAGATACCATCAGCAGCTTTGCCTTTCTCCATGCCTAATCTCTTTCATCTGAAGGGTGATCATTCCTTCTTCATTAGTACCTTATACCAATGCTGTCCCCATTCCCAGCCCCCTCCTTTCTAGACAGCACTAGTGTGGCATCCAGAGCTGCAGCTCACTTGACTGATTAAAGATCTCAATTTTGTTGTATTGATGACTTAATTTAAATTTATTTAAATATTTATTAAATTGACAGCTAGAGCCTTTCACATCTCCATTTTTGTTGGAAACTGATTCTTCATATTAAACATCACTAATTCCTTTACCTAATTCTCTTATACCATGTTTTTGAGTCCAGTCATTCTGATCTCCTTTTTCTTGATATGCTTCAATTTGCCTTTTCTAAAGTGTAGAACCAAAAACTAAAACAGTAATCACAGATTGGTCTTAGTACAGAAAACTATACATAACAATTATAACATTAATTTCTCAGTACATACCTCATTTTTTGAAACCAAGGATACCTTGCTTGTATATTTGGCTTACATGCCACACTCTTGACTAATATTTAAATATTCAAACTTCTACTCTTCTAGATTCTGAACATCTCAAAAAATATTGTTGTCTAGCTATGTGTTCCCCACTTATATGTGAAATTGATTATTTGTGGCTAAGTATAGAAACATATCTTGATACATATATTTAGACTACCCTTATGATGTCATTGGTATAGGTTTAAGAGACATTCCTTAAAAAGAAAAGAAATTTAGCCAGAAAACTCAAGAGATCTTGTGAGGTTTCAGTGATTAAAATAAATTAGCCAACAACAGGTCTCGGTCCAAGCCTCACTAGGTCATTGTTTGGACTTAATGACTCAGTGAGTGTAAATAGCAATTGTTTGTGTTTTTCTAAGAAACTCTGAGGGTATTCACCTCTCAGATTTCTTTTTTACCAGGTAAAAGATGCCCTTCTTTTTGCCTCATTTTTTTTACCTAGTCTTAACCACTCAATGGGCATTGCTTTAGAAACTAAGGACTGCTAAACACCTTAGTCTAAAAAGGCCAAGGTCTCCCACTGTGTCTGGGACCATCTCCAGTCATCATGATCTTTCCACTGGACCCAGATGACTCTGAAGGAGAGAATGAGGCTGGTGACTTTGCACAGCTCTGCCTCACGATTCCAATTCACTTGCAAGGCATGATATCACATTACTAATATCATTCTTCCTGCTTGAGAAGGACAAACAACTACAATAGGTAATTCTTGGTGGAAAAAAAAGTTCTTTTTAGGTTTATATTTATCACATTGGATTCCATGATATAATTAGATTGAGCCTATTATTCTAAATTGTGGAGATATTTTTGGATCCAAATTCTTACCTAGTGTTAGGTACCTTTGAAAGTTTTATGCCAACTGCAAATTTGAAAAACCTGTCATGTATGTTTTTAAGTCTTTGTAAAAGTGTTAACTATAATAAGGTCAAAGGCATATTCCTGAAGAATCCTACTTGAAAATTATCTTTGGGTTTGATCATTCAAATTGTTTTAAATTAGCAAATGAAATTTAATCTCAATCTCTATACATTTTTGACAAGGTTAACTTGAGAGACTTTGTCAAAAGCTTTCTGATTTCTAACTAAACTATCTCTATATCATTCCCTTCATATAATAGTCTACTGTGACAAAAAGCAAACTGTAGTTAAAACAACCATTGAGTTCCTGTGTTATACAAATGACTGGGCAGCTAAGTGGTGCAATGGATAGAGCACCAGTGCAGGAGTCAGGAGGACCTGAGTTCAAATCTCACCTCAGACACTTGACACTCACTAGCTGTGTGACCTTGGACAAGTCACTTAACCCCAACTGCCTCATCCTGGATCATCTCCAGTCATCCCAATGAACATCTGGTCACTGGACTCACAAGGCTCTGGAGGAGAAGTGTGGCTGGTGATCTGCACAGCCCTCCCTCACTCAAAACAAAGTCAAGTGCAAGTCATGTCATCATTTCTCTAATGGAATGGTCTTCTTCAGCAACGAAGGACAAACACACATACAAATGGCTATATACAACAAGAGATATACCCTTTTCTTCATGAAGACATATTGGCTCCTACTGATCACAGCTATGTTCTAGAATTTTGTCATGAATGAATATCAAACTCACGGGTCATTTGCATACTTTTATGCATATGTTTCCTTTTTTGAAAAATGGCAGCATTTGTGGCAAGAGATGGGCAAAATACTGAAATACCTAATTAGTCTGTGTAAATTGCTTGAGAAAGGCAATATATATTTTTTTAAATATATCTCCTGCCAGAAAAAATATTAATTAGTTTAACGATGTTTATTGAATTAGAATGAACTGCTTAAATTTCAAGTGCTTAGAATTTAGTCATGGATTTTTTGTATTACTCATGAGAAAAAATTACATATATCAGTTATTTGAAGCAGAAACCAACTTAAAAACTACAGAAATAAAAGCTAATTTGAAATGAGGAATTTTGTTTCAAAATGTGATATAACAAGACTTACACTAAAAGAAAGTAAAGCAATATGTATTTTTTGAATTCGGAAAATATCTAAGTCCAGGACATTTATTCCTACTAGAAATTGCCATGCAATGCTCATTTGATGTCAAGAAAATTATAAGAAAAGACAAACAGTGGCATTAGGGTAACACTCATTAAAATTGTATTTAACCTTTTTGATTGAAATGTTTGCTTCTCATTTTGTGTGTTTGCTACCTCTCAGTTTACCTTGATTGTCTTTAGGGTATGTAAGAGGTCCAGAAAAACATATGCCCCAAATTCTATTAATGTAGTCTTATGAGGAATTTGAGAGTGATTTTTGTATTCACATCCAAATACATGAAAGATCAGTTTATGTTGTTTTTGGCCTGGATACTCCAATTTATTTGTATTATTAAATTACCCAAGTATTTTATGATTCTTTTCTTTATATCAATAGACCTAAACTTATTTATTTTTCTGAACATGATGAACAGTGTAGTGATAATTATACTAGTGAGCAACATCTATATGCAAGGAATGTTAGAGAGTTAGAATAGACATTAGAGATCATTTGGTTTGATTAGACTAGTTGATTTGTACAATATGAAGTAAATTAGTGACATAATTCTTACTAGAATGAAATTGTATTAAATTCCTGGTACATTTCTTTTCTATATAATTTCTTCTTTTTTGTGGGATGATTTTACGTACTTCAATCTAGTGAACAAAAATTGTGCAATAAAATGGACTATAAACTAAGAATGATTTTTCTCTTACTTGAAGATTCTATTAAGGGTTCCCAGATTTATGAGTGATTTTAGAAGACTTAATCATTGATGTTTCTAAATTTTTTGTGACTAACATATCATGTTATTACTGTAATATATGTGTGTACATACATATAGACACACACACATAAGCATACTTGAAAATATGCATTATATATTATTCTATAAATACATATGAACATGTTTATACATATGTATGCACATCTAATATAACAAATCTATAATATATTGCATCTATACTATTATAATAGTAACATATTACATTAGTAATATAAACATATTTAATAGACAGTATATCTATATTACATTTTTGGGAGCATATATGTTTATACACACATATATGTTTAAGTATGTGTGTATTTGTGTGTGTGTAAACACACACATATAACTTTAAATTCTTCTATATGGGTCAGATTTATGAAATTTTACCTATATTTGCATTTATTCTGACCTTAGAAATATAATTAGGGGATAGTGTGTGCTTATCCCTCAGTTGCAAAGCAAAATTTCCTGACAATTGACTGCAGTTGAATTCCTAGATTTGCATTAGGAAAAATTCCTTTCCTGTGAGGTTCCTATTGGAACTTTATACTGTAAACATGTTGTGGTCATGTTGATCTCAGTCAATATAAGGATAGAGTTAATTACAGGTCTTTATAAAAAATATCAAATACAATGAACGTATACTTTACTGCAATAAAAAGAGATTAAGCTGAAGTGAAATAGGGGCAGGGTGGCGGTTTGTTTTTATTTGTTTGTCTCTCATCCCTTAGTGCTTCTGTTACTGGACCACTCACATACCTTTCTATTTGCCCATTTATGGGCTATCTTTTTTGGTCTTGTAGAAGGGAACTGCAAATGTGTTAGATACTGCCTGTTTCCATAGTTGGCTGCTGCTATGGGATAACTAACTGCTACCTCTCTATTCTGCTCTTCTCTAGAGTTCTAAAAGTCCTACTATACTCTGAGAGCTGATCTCATATGACTTTCCTCTCTTTCTTAACTGGGAAGGTCTCCATGGTCCATCAGCTCTTTGCTAGAGGTTGTTACAACACACACACATACACACACACACACAAACATGCATACACGTACAAGATAAGTATGGGTTGTTAGGCTGAAAGTGAGAAAAATTATTTTTTCCTTTCTCGGTTTGAACAGTTCTTTATTATTCAGCATTTTTTGGACTACACAGTGAAAAGAGCTAACAAAATACAGCGCATATAGAGCCAGGCTAAGTGTCAGGAAATTCTAGAAGACTAGGTTCCAGCTTTTGCACAAATTGTCTATGTGACTCTGGGCAGGTATAACCTTTATATTCTCCAATCAAATCTCTGAGACTATAAATCATATAGTATTAGTATTATAGTATATATTATATTATATAGTATATAAATCACATAGTATTATTAATATGCATCAGAAGATAGTATTTCCTCACCTGTAGTATACCAAT